>NC_057812.1:617942319-617950361 GCF_018294505.1 Triticum aestivum
TGGCCCCCTCTCTCCCTCGTCGCCCTCTCTCTCGCTCAGAGCCACCCCGCACCCAATCGCTACCGTCGTCACCCCATCATCACGGCCGGCGTGGCCGTCGGCCACACCTCGCCGCCTCTCTATGTCGAGAGGCTCCTGCCGCCTCGCCCTCGCTCTCCTTCGGCGCGGAGCGGAGCCGGGAGGCTCCTCCAACGGCACCCGCACCGGAAGCTCACCATCCTCATCTTCTTCTACCTCCGGTCGTTGCAATGCCGTCGTCGATCCGCTCGCCTTCGGTCCTCTCCGACTACAACGAGCAGGCCAAGCACCCCGCTGTGAGGCCCTCCCCCGATTCCCCCGTTTTTCACTTCGATCCATTCGTTGGCGGCCGTCCCCGTGCTCGTTGGTGGCTGCCATGGCCGGAGCCTGTGCTCCCATGTCCCTTGCCGCGCGCTGCCTGCATCGGGGCCACGCCCTGCTCGCCCTCCCTGCATGCGCCGCGCGCACCTCCGCGTGGGCGCCCGCGCGCCCTGGCCTTGTGCCGCTCGCTGCCACTGGTCGCTGACTGCTGTTGATGCTGCTAGCTGCTGCCCTTGCCTCTGCTACTTGCTACTGTGGTTGTTTGCTGCTCTACTGAACCTACTATTACTACTAACTACTGTAGCTGCTAGTATGGTTAGCTTTACAAATATTACATCAAGTAACACCCTCGGCAGCCCCTAAACTCCGGTTAAACAACTACTAACAGGCCAAAAATAAATATAAGTAGAATGTACACTTGACAAACTTCATAATACTCCACTGGACCAAAGTCATTTGATGCATGATTTAAATCCTACAAAAATCACAAAAATCTATCTTTTCTTAACCCTGGCGTTGTGTGTGCGTGTGTGTTCTGTGTGTTGTGGCCGGCCGGCTCTCCGTTAGCTAACTAGTACTCCTACTAGTTAGTCTAATCAGTGGTTAGGTATAGTGCAAATGACAGGTGGACCCCCCTCTAAATATCCACTTAAAAAGAAAATGCAAGATATGTGTGAATGACACCTGGGCCCCATCTACTGACTGTTGACTGCACTGTTGACCCCACTGTCAGCCTCCGGTGGCCCTGCTGTGTGCACTCTGCTGGGTGCACATAGCAATTTCCCCTTTTATTTCGAATTAATAATTTTTTGGAATATTGCTAAAACTTTGAAAAATCATAGGAAATAATCCGTAACTACGATGGAAAAACTTTGTACATGAAAGTTTCTTAGAACGACGAGACGGAATCGAATACGCAGTCCGTTCGTCCGCCACGCATCCCTAACATAGCGAACACACAACTTTCCCCCTCCGGTTCATCTGTTCAAAAATGCGAAACACCGGGAATACTTTCCCGGATGTTTTCCCCTTTCACCGGTACCACCTCGTACCGTGTTAGCACACGCCTAGCATCACGCTTTGTCTTGTCATACATCATCATGCATCTCTTTGCTTAATATTTATTGTTTCTTCCCCCCCCCTCCTCTCTCGCTAGACACCGAGACCGACGCTGCTGCTACCCAGTACGACTACGGAGTTGACGACCCCTCTCTCTTGCCAGAGAAATCAGGCACCCCCCCTTGATCACCAGATATCGCCTATTCTTCTCTACTGCTTGCATTAGAGTGGTGTAGCATGTTACTGCTTTCGGTTAATCCTATTCTACTGCATAGCCTGTCATTGTTGCTACAATTGTTACCCTTACCTGCTATCCTACTGCTTAGTATAGGATGCTAGTGTTCCATCAGTGGCCCTACACTCTTGTCCTTCTGCCATGCTATACTACTTGGCCGTGATCACTTCGGGAGGTGATCACGGGCATATACTATATACTTTACACTGTTACATTACCTGTGATACTGTTCATAGATGGGGGCTGACGGGGCAGGTGGTTCCACCCAGGTAGGGGTGGGCCTGGGTTCCCGACGGCCCCTGACTGTTACTTTGTGGAGGAGCGACAGGGCAGGTTGAGACCACCTAGGAAAGAGGTGGGCCTGGCCCTGGTCGGCATTCGCTGATACTTAACACGGTTAACGAGATCTTGGAATTTGATCTGAGTCTGGTCACTGGCTTATACACACTAACCATTTACGCGGGGACAATTATGGGCACTCAACGTCGTGGTATCAGCCGAAGCCTTCGTGACGTCAGCGTCTGAGCGGCGCGCGCCGGATTGGACTGGAACGCCTGCCAGGCTAGGTCTGCTTTTGGCCGCGTTCGCAACGTGCAGGTGTGCAAAGGGTGATGGGCCCAGACCCCTGCGCCATAGGATTTAGACCGGTGTGCTCACCTCTCTGTTGTGCCTAGGTAGGGCTGCGACGTGTTGATCTTCCGAGGCCGGGCATGACCCAGAAAAGTGTGTCCGGACAAAGGGGATCGAGCGTGTTGGGAAATGTGGTGCACCCCTACAGGGAAGTTGATCTAGTCGAATGGCCGTGTCCCTCGATAAAAGGACGACCCGGAGTTGTACCTTGACCTTATGACAACCAGAACTGGATACTTAATAAAACACATCCTTCCAAGTGCCAGATACAACCGATGATCGCTCTCTCACAGGGCGACGAGGGGAGGATCATCGGTTAGGATTATGCTATGCGATGTTACTTGGTGAACTTACCATCTACTCTCTCCTTCTGCTGCAAGATGGAGGATACCAGAAGTGTAGTCTTCGAAAGGACTAGCTATCCCCCTCTCATTCCGGCATTCTGCAGTTCAATCCACATATGATACTCCCCTTTTCCATTTGATACCAATGCATACATGTGTAGTGTAGCTCCTTGCTTGTGAGTACTTTGGATGAGTACTCACGGTTGCTTTGCTCCCCCTTTTCCCTTTTCCTATACCCGATTGTTGCGACCAGACGTTGGAGTCCAGGAGCCAGTCGCCACTGTCGATGACGACTAGTACTACACTGGAGGTGCCTACTAATACGTGCAGCCCGCTGACGACAACCAGGAGTAGTTTAGGAGGATCCCAGGCAGGAGGCCTGCGCCTCTTTCGATCTGTATCCCAGTTTGTGCTAGCCTTCTTAAGGCAAACTTGTTTAACTTATGTCTGTACTCCGATATTGTTGCTTCCGCTGACTCGTCTATGATCGAGCTCTTGTATTCGAGCCCTCGAGGCCCCTGGCTTGTAATATGATGCTTGTATGACTTATTTTATTTGTAGAGTTGTGTTGTGATATCTTCCCGTGAGTCCCTGATCTTGATCATACATGTTTGCGTGTATGATTAGTGTACGGTTGAATCGGGGGCGTCACAAGTTGGTATCAGAGCCGACTGCCTATAGGAATCCCCCTTCCACACTCCTTGGCCGAAGTTGAGTCTAATCGATGAAAACTGTTTTACTAACATGGATGTGCGGCCCATGGGCCCACGTCGCCATTGGGTGGTATTAGGATCTTTTACTCCTCGATCCTTACTCTGGGACTCTGAACTCTCTTCTATTCGGGTTAAATGATTTTACTAAATTTGACACTAGGTTCTCGTAACTACTTTCTCCCGGAGAGCCCCTTATTACAGATGAACGCCTGCTACAACAGAAGATTCAGAAGATACTCTCCGATGTTATCCCGAGAAGTTGTGCTCATTGCATTTGCAATTCCCTTGCATCGTCAACCCCTATAGATAACTACATGCACTTGCCATTCTTACCTTAGTCCCCAGTTGCTCTTATTATTATCCCGAAATACTCGTTGTTCCGAGAATCCTTGTGCCTACTGCCTTGCAGTTCCTTGTTACATGAATACCCCTACGGATATTTCCTCGCACTTGCCGAGTATCCGTTCATCCCCAGTTATTCAAGTGTTTCACAAAGGTCTTTGAAATACCATTCGATCTCCTAAAAATCATCAACAACCTATTGCTCTCGAAATTCTTACTCGCTTGCATTATGATTGATCCCATAAGTATGGTAATCTTATTGGCATCCTTAGTCGTTATCAGTTTGAGTCTGTTGAATCAATATGTTGTGAATGCTCGCAATACTTAATCAGATCCTTCATTTCGTCCTTCCGTCTCAGACATCATTTTAAACATGTGCTGGATCTCGACCAATCAAATTGCCTTCGATTGTACCCCTAAGGCTATCCAACTTATCCATCCCTAATCAGAGCATTGCTTCTAATCCCTTGTCTTGGAATTCATAATTCCTTTGCATTTGAACTTTGAATTAGTCAGTTGTTTCTATAATCAGATCTCCTTGCATTTTCTTCCTCTGATTGAGTACCGATGCTCACATCAGATCCCTTGTGGACCATCAGTTCCTTTGTTGGATTTTATCTGACAGTGTCCTTCATATTGAATAACCTTGTGAGCCTTCCATGGGTATATAATGCCTTTGGTAAATTGTATCGTCTTCTTTTGAACAGTGATCTACTTTCGAGCTGGTGATGTTTACTATTGAAGCTTGCGGAATATGTTTCCACGATAGCCCGATGGGTTGAACCTATGCCTTCCTTATTATGTGTGAACTTGAAAGTCTTCACGAGTCATACTCTTTTGGTATTTTGCTAGATAAAATTTCTACACTACAGCTTCATCAAAAGCGAGAAGTAAAATGAAAGGTTATGCATGGAAGAAGTGGGAGTTAGACCTTGAGCCTTTGCGTTCATGCCCATGGACCCGATGTGAAACTTATCATCGAAGCTTCTTGTAAATGATATTAATCCCCTTGTTATAAGTTCGTCCTGTATCTATGTTTGGTCCTTTGCAATCATGGTTCCGACCATATTTTCTCATTAATACCATTTATCAGACAAGTTGAGTACTTGTCTTGTGCAGATCATTGCACCTGTCCAACCTTTACTTTAATCTACCGTCGAGTATTACACTACGATATCTTTAGATTATCATGGATCTGCATAACCTCTTATGAGTTCTTCATCAGGTGCTACCTTCTCACTGATTCCAATTTTTCATGGGCTCTCAGTTATCAAAGACACCGATAACTTACTCAAGTCCGCACCACGATTAAACAACTCTTGATAACCTTCATTACTTATGAGTTTGAACTCGATCACGTCATTCCTAGCATGCTTGGCTATATCCTTGTCGTGCCGATTTTAACTGTGCTACTTGGTCCTTCTTCCCGGAGCACAATTTTTGATGAAGAGCTAAGCTTACGTCGATTTTCCTCATCATATCATTTTTCCTTGGACAACAATCTTGATTTTGAGTTTGTGTCGTATATGTGGTTCCAATAATCTTTCGGTGCATCAGTCATGTTGCTTGATGTAGTCGTTGTTTGATTGCTTCTTCGTGGAGACTCTCGACAAAATTTCTCATGATCATTATCAATATCTTGACTCCTTCCAGGATATCAATCGAATTCATGATGAGAAATACCATCCTTGCCCTCGATGATTGTCTTATCATTGGCCACTTTATTGCCTTACCTCCAACACAAACATGATCGTGTTTTGTGTTATACCTTGAGTTCCTTGCTATCCAGCGTTTGTTATTCTTTACCTTGGAATATTACCATCTTTTATGTCAAGTATGTTGTGAGAATTTCACCACCTCTTATGAATTATTGATGCAAGTGATGCTTCTCACCATCACCATTCCTTTCATGGCCCACGTGTTCCAACCGGAATTCCGACAAATGGATTGTGATGTGAAAAATTCCAAACTTCTAGCAACCCTATTGCTTGTAAGTTAATGAACGATAGATACATTCTTTGTGTATTGGATATCGAATCACCCTTCTATCATTGATCTTGCTACCTAAGCCCATAATTCGGGTGCACCGTTCAACCAATGTTTAAATTGTGTATGTTTTCCTCGAGCATACATCATTATTTCATTTGATCGGACAAATGTTATCTCCTTGTTCACATAATTGAGGGCACCCATCTTTTTGGAAATCTCAATGAATTGTCACCAAGTCCATCAACCACCTCCTCATCCTCTTCTCGGTTTTAATGATGGGCTCTTGTTTCGGAACTTGCTTCCATAGTCCATTTCCCGAGAATCTTACAATGTCATCTCGTCAATTTGTGTTGCACCTTTTCTTTTCAGGAATCCCATGTCTGATGTTATTTTGATACCAATCAGATCTGAATCTCAGTCAGATATGATGGTTGGAACATATTTTCAAGAGTTATAACATTGATCCTCATATGACACGGTAAGGCGATGTCATGCACACCTGGCCGGAGGACCAAGTGTTATAGTTTTCTTTTTAACAAGGTCAACCATTTTTCCATGAGGAAATTGAATGCCTTGTTTAATAAGTTTATCCCGATGGATCCTTTGTGTATCCAAAGTCTGACCTTTGCTTGAAGACCATGTCAATGCTATCTCAAAGCATGTCTGTGGTACTCCGATTTTCAACAAGAACACTTGAAGCCCAATGCTAAATGTTTCTTGCTCAATTACCCCGAACACTGTTGTATGGGTAATGTCATGATATTTCTCTCCCCTTTCCTAAAGGGTTTTCTACGTTATATCCTATCATGGATATCATGCTCTGCCTGTCCTTGGGAAGGATATACCCCTGAAATATGTGTTTAAACACATTTTTCCTTTCCATTGTTCTATTTAACCTGATGATCACATTTTCCTTTCCATTGGTTTGTTTGACCTTTCTGGTGTTCTATATGATCTAAGCAGTAATATTCTCCTGCTTATGTAAACTTCTCGATGTACAATTCTGTCAGAAAGACCCTGTTACTTTTGTTGATGACATTCCATAACCACCGATGGACGAGAACCTTGCCTATTGGCCCGCCTCGTTCAACAAGCAGGAAAATGGTTCTCTTCGTCCCTCGCCCTTGGTACCAATGGTTGTTGCCGACATAATCGATAGTCTATCCTCTGACATGCCTTGCTTACATGATCATGCAAGACATCATCCCCCTTCCTACTTTTAACCCACATGGTGGGCCCATAACCCATAGGTCCCAGGATCGGAACCTGACTCTCCTGTACCCCTTGTTGTCAAAGATATTCCTTGACCTTGACTTCGTATGTAAATCACGGGCCACCTGCCTAGTAATCTATTCTGGTATCAGACGCAATACTTATTCCCATTGCTCTGAACCCCTTTCACATTTCGTATCAGGCAACCAACGATTGCCTATGCGCTTGAAACTTCTATGATGTACCTTCTTACTTGGCTCTCGGTATTTTCTTAAGTTTCATTTCAAGAGTTCCGCCACCTTCCTCGATGTTATCGACCAGATAGTCGACCTTGCAGAGGTTCGTCCTCCCGGACTACCCCCTTTATTCTTTCGTATGTACAATGGAGTTTCTGAAGAAAGGACACCGACTTCATCATGATGACCTGAAGTAGAGAAATGAAGGCATCAATGTATTGGACCGGCCTCTTCGAGAAGAGCAAGCTGGGATGAGAAGACCCGCTAGATTCGTAACCAAACCTTCCCCCTTTCACTACCTCTTAAATCTCAGGACGAGATTTCTTGTACTGGAGGAGAATTGTGACGCCAGGATATTTAAGCTAATGTAACCCTCCACTAATGTTACCACGTCACCATGGTTACTGTTGCTAAACTCGCGTTAATTCAAACAGCGTTCGAATTCAAATTTAAATTCCAAGTCAAAATATTATTTCTTCAAACTATAAAACAAAAATGTTCGTGGTGTCGCATTTATTCAGTATTAAATTGTGATGAGTTAACCAACCTCATTTGAATTATTAAAAATGTCCTCCCCAAATTATATAGTGGTCCAATAGCATATTAAACGACTTATTCAATTTCTAAAAATGCCCGAACAATTCCTTTGGCTCAAAAACTTTTTATGCAACCCCACAATGTTGTTCTTGAATTATGAGCCAGATTTCAAGTTTAACTAAGTTCTTTTACTATAGCATTTAAATAAAAAAGGAGAAATAAGTAAAAGAAAAGAATCAAAGAATAAAAAGATAAAACCAAGCCTCCCCTCCATTGGGCCACCCGGCCCATCTACCTAGCGGGTCGGCCCACCTGCTCCCGCTGCCCCCTCTGCTCTGTTCACGGGGGATTGTGGACAGAGCCGATGCGTGCCATGGCTGCGGCCATCGCCGTCGAGGCCATCCGC
>NC_057812.1:617950706-617963473 GCF_018294505.1 Triticum aestivum
AACCTAATCGGCCACTGGCCCCCTCTCTCCCTCGTCGCCCTCTCTCTCGCCCAGAGCCGCCCCGCACCCGATCGCTACCGTCGTCGCCCCGTCATCACGGCCGGCGTGGCCGTCGGCCACCCCTCGCCGCCTCTCTATGTCGAGAGGCTCCTGCCGCCTCGCCCTCGCTCTCCTTCGGCGCGGAGCGGAGCCGGGAGGCTCCTCCAACGACACCCGCACCGGAAGCTCGCCATCCTCATCTTCTTGTACCTTCGGCCGTTGCAATGCCGTCGTCGATCCGCTCGCCTTCGGTCCTCTCCGACTACGACGAGCACGCCAAGCACCCCGCTGTGAGGCCCTCCCCCGATTCCCCCGTTTTTCACTTCGATCCATTCGTTGGCGGCCGTCCCCGTGCTCGTTCGTGGCTGCCATGGCCGGAGCCTGTGCTCCCATGTCCCTTGCCGCCCGCTGCCTGCATCGGGGCCACACCCTGCTCGCCCTCCCTGCGTGCGCCGCGCGCGCCCTGGCCTCGCGCCGCTTGCTGCCACTGCTCGCTGACTGCTGTTGATGCTCCTAGCTGCTGCCCTTGCCTCTGCTACTTGCTACTGCGGTTGTTTGCTGCTCTACTGAACCTACTATTACTACTAACTACTGTAGCTGCTACTATGGTTAGCTTTACAAATATTACATGGAGTAACCCCCTCGGCAGCTCCTAAACTCCGGTTAAACAACTACTAACAGGCCAAAAATAAATATAAGTAGAATGTACACTTGACAAACTTCATAATACTTCACTGGACCAAATTCATTTGATGCATGGTTTAAATCCTACAAAAATCACAAAATGCTATCTTTTCTTAACCCTGGCATTGTGTGTGCGTGTGTGTTCTGTGTGTGGTGGCCGGCCGGCTCTCCGTTAGCTAACTAGTACTTCTACTAGTTAGTCTAATCAGTAGATAGGTATAGTGCAAATGACAGGTGGACCCCCCCTCTAAATATCCACTTAAAAAGAAAATGCAAGATATGTGTGAATGACACCTGGGCCTCATCTACAGTTTTGACCAGTCAATAGTCAACAGTTGTCTGTTGACTGCACTGTTGACCCCACTGTCAGCCTCCGGTGGCCCTGCTGTGTGCACTCTGCTGGGTGCACATAGCAATTTCCCCTTTTATTTCGAATTAATAATAATTTTGGAATATTGTTAAAACTTTGAAAAATCATAGAAAATAATCCGAAACTCCGATGGAAAAACTTTGTACATGAAAGTTGCTCAGAACGACGAGACAAACTCGAAAACGCAGCGCATTCGTCCGCTACACATCCCTAACATAACGAACACGCAACTTTCCCCTTTCGGTTCATCTGTTCGAAAACGCGAAACACCGGGAATACTTTCCCGGATGTTTTCCCCTTTCACCGGTACCACCTCGTACCGCGTTAGGGCACGCCTAGCATCACACTTTGTCTTGTCATACATCGTCATGCATCTGTTTGCTTAATATTTATTGTTTCTTCCCCCCCTCCTCTCTCGCTAGACACCGAGACCGACGCTGCTGCTACCCAATACGACTACGGAGTTGACGACCCCTCTCTCTTGCCAGAGCAATCAGGCAAGCCCCCCCCCACTTTCATCACCAGATATCGTCTATTCTTCTCTACTGCTTGCATTAGAGTAGAGTAGCATGTTACTGCTTTCGGTTAATCCTATTCTACTGCATAGCCTGTCATTGTTGCTACATTTGTTATCCTTACCTGCTATCCTACTGCTTAGTATAGGATGCTAGTGTTCCACCAGTGGCCCTACACTCTTGTCCGTCTGCCATGCTATACTACTGGGCCGTGATCACTTCAGGAGGTGATCACGGGCATATACTATATACTTTACACTGTTACATTACCTGTGATACTGTTCGGAGATGGGGGCTGACGGGGCAGGTGGTTCCACCCAGGTAGTGGTGGGCCTGGGTTCCCGACGGCCCCTGACTATTACTTTGTGGCGGAGCGACAAGGCATGTTGAGACCACCTAGGAGAGAGGTGGGCCTGGCCCTGGTCGGCGTTCGCGGATACTGAACACGTTTAACGAGATCTTGGTATTTGATCTGAGTCTGGTCATTGGCTTATACGCACTAACCATCTACGCGGGGACAGTTATGGGCACTCGACATCGTGGTATCAGCCGAAGCCTTCGTGACGTCAGCGACTGAGCGGTGCGCGCCGGATTGGACTGGAACGCCTACTAGGCTAGGTCTACTTCTGGCCGCGTTCGCAACGTGCAGGTGCGCAAAGGGCGATGGGCCCAGACCCCTGCGCCATACGATTTAGACCGGCGTGCTGATCTCTCTGTTGTGCCTAGGTAGGGCTGCGACGTGTTGATCTTCCGAGGCCGGGCATGACCCAGAAAAGTGTGTCCGGACAAAGGGGATCGAGCGTGTTGGGAAATGTGGTGCACCCCTGCAGGGAAGTTGATCTATTCGAATGGCCGTGCCCTCGGTAAAAGGACGACCCGGAGTTGTACCTTGACCTTATGACAACTAGAACCGGATACTTAATAAAACACATCCTTCCAAGTGCCAGATACAACCGGTGATCGCTCTCTAACAAGGAGACGAGGGGAGGATCGTCGGTTAGGATTATGCTATGCGATGTTACTTGGTGAACTTACCATCTACTCTCTCCTTCTGCTGCAAGATGGAGGATACCAGAAGCGTAGTCTTTGAAAGGACTAGCTATCCCCCTCTTATTCCGGCATTCTGCAGTTCAGTCCACATATGATACTCCCCTTTTCCATTTGATACCAATGCATACATATGTAGTGTAGCTCCTTGCTTGCAAGTACTTTGGATGAGTACTCACGATTGCTTTGCTCCCCCTTTTCCCCTTTCCTATACCCGATTGCTATGACCAGACGTTGGAGTCCAGGAGCCAGTCGCCACTGTCGATGACGACTACTACTACACTGGAGGTGCCTACTACTACGTGCAGCCCGCTGACGATGACCAGGAGTAATTTAGGAGGAACCCAGGCAGGAGGCCTGCGCCTCTTTCGATCTGTATCCCAGTTTGTGCTAGCCTTCTTAAGGCAAACTTGTTTAACTTATGTTTGTACTCAGATATTGTTGCTTCCGCTGACTCATCTATGATCGAGCTTTTGTATTCGAGCCCTCGAGGCCCCCGGCTTGTAGTATGATGCTTGTATGACTTATTTTATTTGTAGAGTTGTGTTGTGATATCTTCCCGTGAGTCCCTGATCTTGATCGTACATGTTTGCGTGTATGATTAGTGTACAGTTGAATCGGGGGCGTCACAATGGGAAGGCCCTTATGTTATCGAGGAGGTCTATCGTTCCGGTGCCATAAAAATCAACAACTTCGAAGGCACAAATACGAAGGTGGTAAACGGTCAAAGAATCAAACATTATATCTCAGGTAATCTCATAAATGTTGAAACCAATATTATTGAAACCATAACCCCGGAGGAATACATAAGGGACACTTTCCGGAACGTTTCAGACTCCGAAAAGGAATAGGTATGTGGTACGGTAAGTAAACCGACTCCAAAACAATTTTTAAGGCAATATTTCTCCGTTTTGGAATATTAAGAAAAATAGAAAAATAAGTAGCAGTCCGGGAAGGACACGAGGGCCCCACGAGGGTGGTGGGCGCGCCCCCCTACCTCGTGAGCACCTCGTGAGCACCTTGTGTGCCTTCCGGACTCCGTTTTCTTGCACGATACATATTTTGGTCGGTAAAAATTCATTATATATTCTCCCGAAGGTTTTAACTCCCGTATCACGCAAATTTTATCTGTTTTTGTTTTCGAGCTGTTGCTGCTGCAGATTACAACAAGATGTCTTCTCAAGAGTCAATCGGGGAGAGCCGGGTATCTAATCCGGCACCGGAACCAAGGGCAATTTGCGACACTGACCACTTTGGGCCAGCAACGGAGGAAGAGATGGAGGTTGACTTGATGAGAGTAGATGCCATGGAGGATGAAGAAGTCACCTCTCGCCTCCGAGCTGGGTTCATGATGGGGGAACTACAGAGCTCAGCTATTCCAAACTCGGTTATCCCTTCTAATGTTAGATTTCTTACCTATGAAAATATGAAGAGGAGTGTCACTTGTTCTCCTGCAGCTATGCAACACCCTTGGGTGCAAGGAGCTTTAGCTGTCACAGGGAAGCTTCGTAAGGAAATAATGGACCTCAAACATCAAGTCAATAAGCTTGAGGAGGAGAACCGCATCCTGAGGGGAATCATCGCCAAGAATATTACACCGACAACAAAGAAGGAGACATAATCACATGGGTATGGGCACTCCCCTTGGCAACTGCCAAGCTTGGGGGAGGTGCCCCGGTATCGTATCACAATCACAACTCCTATCTTTACCATTTTTCTTAGTTCGATCCTATTAGTAGTATCTTGATCTAGTAGAATAAAGTTTATGGCATGATCTAGTTTTGAGTTTTGCTTTATGATCCCTCTATGTAATCGAGTCCATGAGTTATATATAATAAAGATTAGTGTTGAGTCAAGGGCTTTATTATTTTGCCATGATCTTGGGTGAATAAAAGAAAAGAGAAAAAAAGAATAAAAAGAAACAAAAAGTTCATATTGATCTTATTGAGAGTAATGACTTCACATAGAAAGAGTATGATGATTAAAAGTTATTGGGAGTTGGTAAGCATAGCTTTGGTCATTGTTGCAATTAATAGGAAGTAATAAGGAAAGAGAGGTTTTCACATATAGATATATTATCATTGCCATCTTTTATGATTGGGAGCACTCATTAAAATATGACATGCTAAAGAGTTGATGTTGGACAACGAAGACAACGTAATGAGTTATGTATTTCTTATATCTGAGATAAAGTATGTTGTCATGGATCCTCTAACTTGTTGAGCTTGCCTTTCCCCTCATGCTAGCCAAATTCTCAGCACCAAGTAGAAATACTACTTGTGCTTCCAAATATCCTTAAACCAGTTTTGCCATGAGAGTCCACCATATCTACCTATGGATTGAGTAAGATCCTTCAAGTAAGTTGTCATCGGTGCAAAGCAATAAAAATTGCTCTAAATATGTATGATTGATTGGTGTGGGAGAAATAAGCTTTATACGATCTTGTGATGTGGAAGTAATAAAAGCGGCGGACTGCATAATAAAGGTTCATATCACAAGGGGCAATATAAAGTGATGTTCTTTCGCATTGAGATTTTATATATCAAACCATAAAAGCGCATGGCAACCTCTGCTTCCCTCTGCGAAGGGCCTATCCTTTATTATTATCTTCTACCTTATGCAAGAGTCATGGTGATCTTCACCTTTTGTTTTTCATTTTATCCTTTGGCAAGCTCGGCATGTTGGAAAGAACATGATATATATATCTAATTGGACGTAGGGGAGCATGAACCATTATTGTTGACATTACCCTTGAGGTAAAAGGTTGTGGGGCAAAACTATAAGCCCCTATCTTTCTCGGTGTCCGATTAAAACTCCGTAACCACAAGTATTGCTTGAGTGTTAGCAATTATGGAGGACTAAATGATAGTTGAGTATATGGACTTGCTTTTTAGCTCTGACATAGACTCTTTCTGATGTTATGATAAATTGCAATTGCTTCAATGACTGAGATTATAGTTTGTCGGAGCCCAATAAGGTTTATGATTTATGCTTCTGCATTGTGAATAGATCATCACTTGAATATAAGTAATCATATGACAAAAGCTATATATGTTGCTGCTATGAGAATAATCATGATTCCTTCATGTACGTATTTTATTTTTATCGACGCCTCTACCTCTAAACATGAGGACATATTTATTGTTATCGGCTTTTCGCTTGAGGACAAGCGAGGTCTAAGCTTGGGGGAGTTGATACGTCCATTTTGCATCATGCTTTTATATCGATATTTATTGCATTATGGACTGTTATTTCACTTTATGTCACAATACTTATGGCTATTCTCTCTTATTTTACAAGGTTTACATAAGGAGGGATAATGCCGGCAGCTGGAATTCTGGGCTGGAAAAGGAGCAAATATTAGAGACCTATTCTGCGCAACTCCAAAAGTCCTGAAACTCCATGGAACATCTTAAAATAAATAAAGAAAAATCCTCGCCAAAGATGAAGGCCAGGGGGCCCACCCCCTACCTCGTGGGCCCCCTGGTGGCTCTCCGACGTCCATCTTCTCCTATATGAGGTCTTTCGATGAGAAAAAAATAGGAAGGAACTTTTCGGAACGAGACTCCGCCGCCACGAGGCGGAACCTTGGCGGACCCAATCTAGAGCTCCGAAAGAGCTGTTCTGCCGGGGAAACTTCCCTCCGGGAGGGGGAAATCATCACCATCATCATCACCAACGCTCCTCTCATTGGGAGAGGGCAATCTCCATCAACATCTTCACCAGCACCATCTCATCTCCAAACCCTAGTTCATCTATTGTATCCAATTCTTGTCTCAAAGTCCGGGATTGGTGCTAGTAGGTTGCTAGTAGTGTTGATTACTCCTTGTAGTTGATGCTAGTTGGTTTATTTGGTGGAAGATCATATGTTCAGATCCTATATGCATATTATCACCCCTCTGATTATGAAGATGAATATGCTCTGTGAGTAATTACGTTCGTTCCTGAGGACAAGGGAGAAGTCTTGCTAGGAGTAGTCATGTGAATTTGGTATTCGTTTGATATTTTGATAAGATGTATGTTGTCTAGCCTCTAGTGGTGTTATGTGAATGTCGACTACATAACACCTCACCATTATTTGGCCTAGAGGAAGGCATTGGGAAGTAATAAGTAGATGCTGGGTTGCTAGAGTGACAGAAGCTTAAACCCAAGTTTATGCGTTGCTTCGTAAGGGGCTGATTTGGATCCATATGTTTCATGCTATGGTTAGGTTTACCTTAATACTTTTGTTGTAGTTGCAGATGCTTGCAATAGAGTTTAATCATAAGTGGGATGCTTATTCAAGTAAGAACAACACCCAAGCACAGGTCCACCCACATATCAAATTATCAAAGTATCGAACGCGAATCATATGAACGTGATGAAAACTAGCTTGACGATATTCCCATGTGTCCTCGGGAGCGCTTTTCCTATTATAAGAGTTTGTTCCGGCTTGTCCTTTGCTACAAAAGGATTGGGCCACCTTGCTGCACTTTACTTGCTTTTGTTACTTGTTGCTCGTTACAACCTATCCTATCACAAAACTATCTGTTACCACTTATTTCAGTACTTGCAGAGAATACCTTGCTGAAAACTGCTTATCATTTCCTTCTGCTCCTCGTTGGGTTCGACACTCTTACTTATCGAAAGGACTACGATAGATCCCCTATACTTGTGGGTCATCAGTACGCCACACCCCTCCCTATGAACAGGACCCCCATTTCGACCGCAGGAGGTCTGTTTCATCCGTTTTGCCGTACGCCACACCCCTCCCGATCAACATGGCCCCCGTTTCGACCGTAGGAGTCCCGTTTCGTCCGTTTTGCGGTACCCCACACCCCTCCCGATCAACATGACCCCCGTTTCGACCGTTTTGCGATACGCCAGACCCCTCCCGATGAACAGGATCCCCTTTCGAACGTGGCCGGTCGAACACAAGGCCATTTCCTCCGTTCTGCGGTACGCCGGGCCTCGTTTCCATCGCCTGTTCTGTCCAAGCCCTCCCGATGAACACGACCACGCATTCCGTTCCGACCCAGCCGGTTGGCTCCCACACGTTCCGTTGCCTCCCAATGAACACGACGCATTCCGTTGCCTCCCCATGAACACGACGCATTCCGTTGCCTCCCCATGAACACGACGAAGACGCTGTTTCTCCGTTCCGACCCAGCCATGTACACGAGCCCTGACCGTACGTATGCGCGAGTAGGCATTCGAGACCCCGCCTGTATGTACACATACATGGCCGTATTTTCTTTCTTGCACCCTGGCCACTGTACGTACGTGTACATGCTACGTGCGCGCCTCTACTACGACACGTGCGCGCCTCTACATCCACCAGTATATATGTACGTACACGTTCGCGACCAGAATGACAATGCTACGTACGCTTCGAGCAGGTGGGTCCTGACTGTCAGGCACTTCCTTGCGTGCGAAGATGTAGCTGGTGGGTCCCAGCAGTTAGAGGGGAAACATTTTTTTCGTGAAATATGGTGGCCCGTCCGGTGGGTCCCTGCTGTTAGGTGGAGGAATAATTATTTTGCACGTAATAAGGAGGCACTTCCTTGCTGCGGCTGTGGACCCAACTATCAGCCTCTCCACGTACAGTCCACGTCCGATGGAAGCCGTTCCTTGACCACGTTGACCACACCGCGCCGAGAGAACTTGGGCGGTGGAGACGGCGAGGCCTAGGAAGGGGACGATGCGGAGCCGGAGAAGACGCGACAGTGGATGCCCACGCGTAGAGGAGTACGAGGGTTCACTGGTTCGCTACGGTGTGAGGCTGCCGTTGCCGCAGAATAACAGGGGGTGTGGGTGAGTAGACGGATGGCCTGGCCAGCGGTGGGAGTAGTAGGGGGCGGTGAGGCCACCGCTGCATCACAACCGGCCACGGAAGGCAGGAGCACGAGGCACGACCGGCGCTGGTTTGGGCGGCTGGAGCAAGAAGACCAGAGGTTGAAGAAGCACTACGGCCGTTGGATGGACATCGTACGGTCACTGGAGCTAGAATCGTGCATATTGACTAATTTGACAAAGCCCTCCGTCCCCGTCAACTTAGTAGGCCCACAAGTCAGCTTTCCACTATACTGGGTCCCAGCAAATAGGGGGAGTATTCATTTTTTTGTGCGTAATAAGGAGGCACTTTCTTGCGTGCGAAGATATAGCTGGTGGGTCTGACCTGTCAGCGGCGGTAACATTTTTTTTCATGAAATACATAGGCCCTTTCGATGGGTCCCTGGTGTCAGGTGGAGGAATCATTATTTTGTGCGTAATAAGGAGGCATTTCCTTGCGTGCAGCCATGGACCCAGCTGTCGGCCTCTCCACGTACAGTCCACTTCAGATGCATGTCGGTCGGTGACCACGTTGACCAGGCCGCGCTGAGAGCACCAGGGCGGTGGACGACGGCGAGGCCATGACAGGGAGGCGGGGAAGACTCGGCAGTGGTTTCCTACACGGAGGGGAGTACGACTGTACAAGGGTTTACTGGTTCGTCTGCCGTCGCCGGAAAATAACAACATGTGTGGATGAGTAGAGGGATGGCTAGGCCAGCGATGGGAGTACGGCAGGGCGGTGAGGCCTGCGCGGCAGTAGAGCCGGCCACAGGGAGGAGGGAGCAGGCTGTCCCGCCGGCGCTTGTTTGAGCGGCTAGAGCAGGAAGAGCAGAGATTGAAGAAGCACGACGGCCGTTGGATGGCCATCCAACAATCACTGCTTGTGCGTCAACCTTTTTTAGGATAGCCTCAAATCTGTGGAAAACAACATACAACCCATCTGCCATTATTTCTAATAATTTACAACCCATTTGGTAATTATTAAGTTTTTTGGAGCCCATATTCTTTTTGTTAGCATTACAGCCCATATTGTGGCCACGGTTAAAAAATTATACGAAATTTTGCATATTTTGGTGCGGTCCGAACTGTTTTTAATACTAAAATTTTGACTCACATTCAAACTGATTTTAAAAATAAATGTAAATCAATATAAAATCCAACAAATTCTCCATGCATAAAAATTAATGTAATTTAAAATCTCGAAATGAAAAAAAAGATATTTGATAGTAATTGCCGGTTTGATGTGTTTTAAAAATGTACAACCCATTTCTCTGATGGGCCATTTTCTCGGCCAGCCGAATGAAAGCTCTCCTCGTCTTGAAAGATTTGCAGCCCAACAGGCCTAACAAAGCAACTTACTTGGCAAATCACAAAAAGACTAGGCTGTGGCCGTGGACCCAGATGTCAGCCTTTCCACGTACAGTACTCATCCGATGGAATGTCGTTGACCACGTTGACCATGCCACGTCGAGAGCACCAAGGCGGTGGACGATGGCGAGGCCTAGGAAGGGGACGACGCGGAGCCGGGGAAGACGCGGTAGTGGATGCCCACACGGAGAGGCGTACGAGGGTTCACTGGTTCGAGTGCGGTGTGAGGCTGCCGTCGCCGCAGGGCCTGGCTAGAGGTGGGAGTAGTAGGGGGCGATGAGGCCTCAACGGCAGCGCAGCCGGCCACTGGAGGCAGGAGCAGGCGGTCTACCCGGCGCTGGTTTGGGCGGCTGGTGCAAGAAGAGCAGCGATTGAAGAAGCAGCAGGACCGTTTGATGCAAATCCAACGGTTACTGCTGCTAGAATCGTTTGTTGACTAAGTTGACAAGCCCTACATACGCGTCAACTTAGTAGGCCCACAGGTCAGCCTCCCAACCGTTGCGCCCTAGATGTCATTGGGAGGAATCGTTTTTTTCGCGTAATAAGGAAGCAGTTGATTGCGTGCGGCCAGGCCAGCGGAGGGAGTAGGGTGGGCCGGGGAAGCCCGCGCGGCATCACAGCGGGCCACAAGAGGAGGGAGCAGGCAGTCCCACCGGTGCTAGTTTAGGCGGCTGGAGTAGGAAGATCAGAGATTGAAGAAGCATGTCAGCTGTTGGATGGACATCCAACAGTCACTGCTGCAAGAATCGTGTGTTCACTGACAAAGCCTTGTGTAAACAAGTCAGCCTCGAAATCTGTGGCGTGTACAGCCCATTTGCTATTATTTTTTATAATTTTTACTCATTTTCTAATTCATATGGAATTTATTGCAGCCCGTTTTCCATTTTTAGAATCGCTGGCCATTTTCTGGTCAGTACCAGGGTCAAAAAATTAACTAAATATGTGGGAAATTTTGAAAAAATTCACAAATTTTTGCTGGGGAACGAAATATTCTTAATCCAAAAATTAATAGCCACACTAAAACAAATTTAAAAATAAATTAGTACTATGTCATGTTAAATCCAATGAAATACGTATAAGATATCAGTGAAGATCAAAAACAAAAAAAGAAACTTATATCCCATTTGCTATATTTTTTTGGAATTTTCAACCCCTTTTGATATTACTTTAACAGACATTGACCATACTCTTAAGCCAGGACAGAATGCATCCCTCCTCGTCTTGAAAGATTTGTAGCCCTGTAATTCGGAGAAAACAAATAGGCCTAGCTTGGGTATTCTTCAAAAAGAAATACTTGGCTACCTATTTTCCCGAAGAACTAGTGCATGAGCATTTAGCTTTATTTATTTATTTACTTATTTATGTTTAGGGGACCATGAGCATGTACCTGGGCCGGATTCATGTGAGAGCCTCCCTTCCAGTTAATTATGGGCTTCTCTATTGGGCCTTCATCAGTGGGCTGCATGTTATCAACAAGTGGAAAATGTGTTCCGTACGAAAAATAGTATGCGCTACGTACGGTACGGGGCACTAAAGGATCGAACCATGCAACGACTTCCAAAACATTGTGTTTGTCGTTCTAACAACACATTTATTCAACCAACAGACGAAATATACTACTTATTGTACATTGAAAACAGCAGCAGCAGCAACCAGGGTTGGGGGTGCAACAGAAGCAGTAAGCAGGCCAGAAGAGTGAAGACCTCCACGAGCATCCACGAGCATCCAGCTGCCGCGACCGTCGACGAGCACCATCCAAGACGTGTTCATGCTGACCCAGTACATACCGTTAATGTAGTTGAGGCTGACGGGGATCGGATCGCGGTCAAGGGGGTTGATGCTCGCCACCCTATGATCGTTATGCTGCGTGACACGCTGTTTCTGAAGATCAGGCGGCATCAGCAAGAAAGGAGCTGGCCCTTGGCGGAGAACATCAAGTACAAGACGTGCTACCCGTTCACCATGCTGGAGTCGCTGGAGGATCACCGCCGCCTGCTAGTCTCGGAGGAGGACGGCAGCGTCTTCCTCTTGATCGTGGGCACCGGCGAGGCCCGCGTAGGCCGCCGCCCCATCTCTGTAATGTGCGTCAGGGGCGACGCCGCTGACGCTGACACTGACATGAGCCCGATGTACGGGTGCGTGGTCAGTGTTACTAACCCTCCGGGTCGCATGGGCGGCGACACCGGCCTCATCGAACGGACTTGGACTCTGGGAGCTGGGATGTAACACCTCGGATGTAATTTACCTTATATGTATCCCAACTCTTGCCGTTTCCGGCATAAGTTATTTTATTTTCCTCGGTGTCGGGTTTTTTTCTTCATGTGTTGTTATCTTTGTCATGCATCTCATATCATGTCATCATGTGCATTGCATTCACATACGTGTTCATCTCATGCATTCGAGCATTTTCCCCATTGTCCGTTTTGCAATCCGGCGCTCATATCTCCTCCGATGGTCCTTTCTACCTCTTTCCGTGTGTGGGGGTTAAACGTTTTCGGATTGCACCGAGAGTTGTCATGCGACCTTGGTTTACTACCGGTAGACCGCCTGTCAAGTTTCGTGCCATTTGGACTTCGTTTGATACTCCAACGGTTAACCGAGGGACCGAGAAGGCCTCGTTTGTGTTGCATCCCAACACCCTTCCAATTTGGCCAAAAACCCACCCAAACCTTTTCTATCGTCTAGAGCGTATGATCACGATTGCATGGCCGAAAACCGCACTCAATTTGGACATCCCTAGCTCCCTCTACCTCTATAAATAGACCCCCTTCCAAAAATCTCGAGCAAACCCTAGACCCCTCCCTCTCCACGCGTCGCCGGACAAAATCCGGACGGCCGGACACGTCCGCCCGCTCCGCCGGATGAACCAGCGGCTGCCACCTGTCCCGCGGGCGAGCCCCACTTCGCCGCCGCCGCGCGGGCCCGCCAGGCCC
>NC_057812.1:617963756-618004900 GCF_018294505.1 Triticum aestivum
GCCGCGCGCCGCCCGCGCCCGCCTCTTCCTCCTCGCGCCCGCGCCTCCTCGCCTCTTCCCCGCCGCTGCGCCGCTGCGTCGACCGTCGCACCGCCGCCCGCCATTTCCGGTGACCGCCGCCGGCCACGCCGAACTCCACCGCGTCTCCCCGCGCCTCTAGGGACCCCCACGGTGGCTGGCGCCGCCGCCCGCCGTCGGATCCGAACGGAGGGGGGACCGGATCCGGCCTTCCCCTCGCCTATAGAGCTCGCCGGAGTAGACCAAGAGCTCGCCGAAGTTGCATCGGTTCACGCGCGCTGCCTGCTATAGTAAACCCTAGACCCGGAGGGTAAAAATTTCACTAAGTCCCCAGTTTTTCAATATTTTTAGGCATCTTCATCATGCCGTATCTCTGCATCCGTAGCTCTGATTTGTGCTTCTAGCATATCAGAGTGTTCGCCTCGACGAGTACATCGTTTCATCTCATTGCATCATTTTCATTTGAGCTCATCTTGATGCCCGAAATGCTGTTGGAAGAGGGCTATGTGATAAATTTGGCAGATCTGTTTCATCAAATAGCTATTTGTTTTTTTTGCCATGATTAATGTGTGCATGATATGGTCCTGAGCTCTACATGTGTTTTGTTATATGCCATGCCATCTTTACTGATGTACTTACCATGTATTTGTGTGATATTTTTGGCGACTAGCACAAGCTTGCAAAGTAGCCTAATCGGTAATGCTGATTTTAGGGACTTAGAATTTCACAAAGTCCTTGTCCTGATTTTGTCGTTATGCCATACGTTCATGTTGTTTCCTAGTGATTCATGCATCTTTTGAGGATGATCAGTAAGGATGATTTATTAACATTGTGGTGCTCTATCCATCCATGTCTTTGTTTGCATTTTTGGAGCACCCTAGCTTGAGTCAATCAAGCTCTAATTTTGCTATATCATGAATCCTGGCAGATTGTTGACATGTTTAGCGATTTTGCCGAGGATGTTGCTATTGATACGTGCATTCTATGTTGTTGTTCTTGCCATGTCTAGCTCCTATGCCATGTATTCTTGATGGGTGTATGCTTGGTTTGTCATGCCATGCTCTATAGTGAGTGCATCGAGCTCGTGAACATGCCTACTCGTTAACTGATTTGCATGCTCCAGTTTTTCACAGTCTGGAATCTGTTTATGTTTTTGCCATGTTCACATGCTTGCAATTGTATTTTCTGATCCATTTTGGCTCAAGGTCACTAAGGGACTTTTGTTAAGTGCTTTGATTAGCTTCATTCCATTCCTTGCTTTGCCATGTTAAGTTCCTGTAGCTTATAGTTTTCATGCTCTAAAGTGTGCTTCCAGATGATAAATCCCAGACTTGTGTTAATTTCACTAAGTCTGAAACCTGTTATCGTTTGCACTTTTGCCATGCTTGTTTGAACCTGTTAATGGATGAATTAGCCGTAGCTCTGTGTTCATCTTTTGTCAAGCATCATGAGTGGATCCCTGCCATGTATTTTGTTGTCATGTTTGAGTGCTGTAGCATAATTATCTTGATGCATTTAGATGGCTACTTGCTGATTATCGCAGACCGGTGCCATATTAGTTTGGCTTGCCATTTCCAAACCGTGCATCCGATTCCGGTGATCTTTATATCGATTTCAACCGAAATCACCTCACCTTTCCAGTGGCACTCTTGGATTTCCATGTTGAGGCCAGGCTCAATCATTCCTTGTCAAATCTTGCATATGCATCACATACCGCATCCCGCATATCATACCATGTTTGCATCATGTTGTTTGAGCATTGCACGTGGTTGATTGTGTTCCGTTTGCTTGTTGTTCTTATTTGGGTAGAGCTGGGAGACGAGTTCGCGTACGAGGAGCCCGTTGAGTTCACTTATGAGGATCAAGTCAACTCTGACAACTTTGCAGGCAAGATGACCATACCCTCGAAATCACTTCTATCTTTGCTTGCTAGATGCTTGCTCTTTTGCTCTGCCTATGCTACGATACCTACCACTTGCTTATCATGCCTCCCAAATTGCCTTGTCAAACCTCTAACCCACCATTTCCTAGCAAACCGTTGATTGGCTATGTTACCGCTTTGCTCAGCCCCTCTTATAGCGTTGCTAGTTGCAGGTGAAGATTGGAGATCGTTCCTTGTTGGAACATTGTTTGTTGTTGGGATATCACTATATTATATTGATTATCTTAATGCATCTATATACTTGGTAAAGGGTGGAAGGCTCAGCCTTTTTCCTAGTGTTTTGTTCCACTCTTGCCACCCTAGTTTCTGTCATATCAGTGTTATGTTCCTGGATTTTGCGTTCATTACGCGGTTGGGTTATAATGGGAACCCCTTGATAGTTTGCCTTGAATAAAACTCTTCCAGCAATGCCCAACATTGGTTTTACCATTCGCCACCTAGCCTTTTCCCTTGGGTTTCGCGGACTCAAGGGTCATCTTTATTTTAACCCCCCCGGGCCAGTGCTTCTCTAAGTGTTTGTCCAACTGAGCGATGTCCGGGGCTACCAGGGGAAACTCTGGGCTGGCCCACCCGACTTCTTGCTCATCCGGTGTGCCCTGAGAACGAGATATGTGCAGCTCCTATTGGGATTTGTCGGCTCATCTGGGTGGTGTTGCTAGTTTAGTTTTACCATTGTCGAGGATGTCTTATAAAACCGGGATGCCGAGCCTGATTGGAATGTCTCGGGAGAAGGAATATCCTTCGTTGACCGTGAGAGCTTGTGATCGGCTAAGTTGGGACTCCCCTGCAAGTATTTGAACTTTCGAAAGCCGTGCCCACGGTTATGGGCAGATGGGAATTTGTTAAAGTCCGGTTGTAGATAACATGAAACTTAACTTAATTAAAATGAATCAACCGCGTGTGTAACCATGATGGTCTCTTCTCGGCGGAGTCCGGGAAGTGAACACGGTGTTGGAGTAATGCTTGGCGTAGGTTGTTCTAGGATCACTTCTTGATCATAGTTCTTCGTTCGTGCTTTGCCTTCTCTTGTCGCTCTATTTTGCGAACAGGTTAGCCACCATATATGCTAGTCGCTTGCTGCAGCTCCACATATTACCTTGCCTTACCTATAAGCTTAAATAGTCTTGATCGCGAGGGTATGAGATTGCTGAGTCCCCGTGACTCAAAGATTACTTCCAAACCAGATGCAGGGACCTATGATACCATTCCAGACGATGCGTTTGAGCTCAAGTCGGAGTTCGATGAAGACTCTCGTCGTTACTATGTGTCTTCCCCAGATGATCAGTAGTGGAGCCCAGTTGGGGCGATCGGGGACTTTGTCGCATGTGGGGGTTGATCTTTATTTTGGTACCGTAGTTGGACCATGAGTGTATTGGATGATTGTAATGTTATTCATGTATTTGTGTGACATGGCGAGTGTAAGCCAACTATGTATGTATCCTTTCCCCTTTTATATATTACATGGGTTGTTGTGAAGATTACCTTACTTGTGACATTGCTTTCAATGCGATTATGCCTCTAAGTCGTGCTTCGACACGTAGGAGATATAGCCGCATCGAGGGTGTTACAAGTTGGTAATCAGAGCCTTCCCCGACCTTAGGAGCCCCCTACTTGATCGAATCGTTGGCGTTATTGAGTCTATAAAAATGTTTTGAGTCATTTAGGATTTATATATCGGAGAGTTTAGGAATTCTTTTTACTCCCCAGTCCCTTCATCGCTCTGGTGAGGCATCCTGACGTAGAGTTTTGACTCTTCTCTTCTCAAATTTCACTAATTTTTCTTAGGATCACGCGGGTATCTTGGAATCGAAATGATGGCTCCGGATGTTACTATCATGTTGGGTGACTACAAGTTTATTTCTTCTCCAATGGTCCTTGGGAACTCGGATATTGATCTTATTCTTGGAATGGATTGGCTTTCTAAGCACAAGGCTCAGCTTGATTGTGTTGTCAGGCATATTCAATTGACTCATTCGTCTGAGGATGTAATTGTCTTTGCCGCTCGTGATGATACCATCCATCTGTTTTCTCTCAATGAGAAGGGTGAACTGGATGCCATCTCTCAAATTCCAGTCGTTTGCGAATATCAAGATGTCTTTCAGAAGAGCTTCCAGGAATGCCTCCGCACCGGCAAGTTGAATTTGTCATCGATCTTGAGCCTGGTACGGAACTTGTTTGCAAACGTCCTTACAAGCTTGGACCTGAGGAGTTGAAGGACTTGAAGAAGCAACTCGATATTCAAGAGCATATGGTTCTCATCCGACCTAGTTCTTCTCCGTGGGGTTGTGGAGTTCTTTTTGTGAAGAAGGATGAAACGGACCAACTTTGTGTTGACTATCGTCCATTGAACAAGAAGCCTATAAAGAACAAGTACCCACTTTCCAACATCAACGAGCTGTTTGAACAACTCAAAGGTGCTCAAGTATTCTCCAAGCTTGATCTCCGTATGGGCTATCACCAGATCCAAATTCGTGAGCAAGATATTCCCAAGACGACATTCAGAACAAGCTATGGTTCATATGAATACACTGTCATGTATTTTGGCCTCATCAACGCTCCTCCGACTTTCTCTCGCATGATGAACTTCATATTCAACACCTACACTAATGACTTCGTCTTGGTCTACCTCGATGACATTTTGGTCTTTTCCAAGAATAAGGAAGATCATGCCAAGCACTTGCGCTTGGTGCTCGATAAGCTCAGAGAACATTAGTTCTACGCCAAGTTCTCAAAGTGCGAGTTTTGGCTCGATGAGGTTCTCTATCTTGGACATATCATCTCTGCCAAGGGCATAGCGGTGAATCCTGAGAAGGTGTCTGCAATTGTGAATTGGGAACCACCTCAGAACGTGAAGCAACTCCGCAGCTTCCTTGGTCTCGCAAGCTACTGTCGAAGGTTCGTTGAGAACTTCTCAAAGATCGCGAAGCCGCTTTCCAACCTTCTCTAGAAGCACGTGAAGTACACGCTTTGGTCTCCTGAATGTGACATCGCTTTCAACACCCTGAAAGAGAAATTAGTCACTGCTCCAGTTCTGACTCCTCCTGATGAATCCAAACCGTTCGAGGTCTTCTGCGATGCCTCTCTTCAAGGTCTTGGTGCAGTGTTGATGCAAGAGAAGAAAGTTGTGGCTTATACTTCTCGCCAGTTGAAGCCCAACGAGAAGAACTACCCCACTCATGACCTCGAGTTGGCGGCAGTTTTGCATGCTCTTTTGACTTGGAGACATCTCTTATTGGGAAGAAAAGTGGACATCTTCACTGACCACAAGAGTCTCAAGTACATCTTCATTCAGCCTAATCTCAACCTCAGGCAGACTCGTTGGGTCGAAATGATTCAAGAGTATAATTCGAGTATCGAATATACTCTAGGCAAGGCCAATGGAATTGCTGACACATTGAGCAGGAAGGCTTACTGCAACAGTTTGATTCTCAAGCCTTACGAACCCGAGCTTTGTGAAGCTTTCCGCAAACTCAATATGCAAGCTGTTCCTCAAGGTTTCCTCGCCAACCTTCAAGTCTCTCCTACCTTGGAAGATCAGATTCGCGAGGCTCAACTTCTTGATGCTATGGTGAAGAAGGTGAAGATTGGAATTGCCAAGAGTCAATCCAAGTACAAGTGCTATCACCTTGATGACAAGGATACTCTCTTTGAGGGAGTCCTGGATTAGGGGGTGTTCGGATAGCCGAACTATAACTTCAGCCGGACTCCTGGACTATGAAGATACAAGACTGAAGACACCGTCCCATGTCCGGAAGGGACTTTCCTTGGCGTGGAAGGCAAGCTTGGCGATGCGGATGTTCAGATCTCCTACCATTGTAACCGACTCTATGTAACCCTAACCCTCTCCGGTGTCTATATAAACCGGGGGGTTTTAGTCCGTAGGACAACATACACATCAACAATCATACCATAGGCTAGCTTCTAGGGTTTATCCTCTCTGATCTTGTGGTAGATCTACTCTTGTACTACCCATATCATCAATATTAATCAAGCAGGACGTAGGGTTTTACCTCCATCGAGAGGGCCTAAACCTGGGTAAAACTTCGTGTCCTTTGCCTCGTGTTACCATCCGGCCTAGACGCACAGTTCGGGACCCCCTACCCGAGATCCGCCGGTTTTGACACCGACATTGGTGCTTTCATTGAGAGTTCCTATGTGCCGTCGCCGTCAGGCCCGATGGCTCCTACGATCATCAATGGCGACGCAGTCCAAGGTGAGACCTTCTTCCCCGGACAAATATTCGCCTTTGGTGGCTTCGCAATGCAGGCCAATTCACTTGGCCATCTAGAGCAGACCGAAAGCTACGCCCCTGGCCGTCAGGTCAGATTCGGAAGTTTAAACTACACGGCTGACATCCGCGGGGACTTGATCTTCAACGGATTCGAACCACTACCGAGCGCGCCGCACTGTCACGACGAGCATGATCTAGCTCTGCCGCCGAACAGTGCCCTGGAGGCCACACCCACATCGGCTCCGACCCTTAGTTCGGAGCCAACCGCACCGATCGAGGATGGGCAGTTGGACGCCACCTCGGGGGCTGCGATCCAAACGGCGACTGAGCCGAACACCAGCCCCGTACTCTGCAAGGCTCGCGACTCCAAGGAGCCGGACTCCTCTCCAGACTCCAAACCCTCCATGCCTCGGCCAATCGAATCCGATTGGGCGCCGATCATGGAGTTCATTGCCGCAGACATCTTTCAGCACTCGCCTTTCGTCAGCATCCTGAAGTCACTGAAGTCTCTCTCTTTATCAAGAGAGCCCTGGCCGGACTACGGTCAGCAAGGTTGGAGTACGGACGATGAAGAAATTCAAAGCCCACCCACCACCACTTTGTAGCCACTATCGACAATTTAACTGACATGCTCGACTTTGACTCTGAAGACATCGACGGTATGGACGCCGATGAAGGATACAATGAAGAACCAACGCCTGTTGGGCCCTGGAATGCCACCTCGTCATATGACGTATACATGGTGGACGCACCAAAAGACGACGACGAGGAGCGGAAGGACACACCGAAGGCCTGTTCCCTTGAAAAGCAGTCAAAACAGCGACGCAAGCGCCGCCCCAAATCCCGCCTCGACAGAAATAGCAAGCACACAGACCCAGCGCTGGAGCAGGGCGAACCGCTGCCGGACAACGGCAATCCGGATATTCAAACGGAATAAACAAATCCTATCAGGGATAATGGCCCGGAAGACAAAACGCCGGACAGGCACCCGGAGCATCGGAATGCCCGCGAAAGGCTCGTTACCACCGCAAGGAGCCTTAAAAACCAGAAGCGAAGGCTCAAGACCACGCAAAACAAACTCCAATTCATATGGAGTAAAATACTTAATACAGCAGCAATGTACGGCGACGATCGCCCCTCAAAGAGCTACCCACAGCGGAAGCTACTACCCGAATTCGATGAGGAGGCCTCCAACCCCCCACAACCAAATATCAAAGCAACCACCTGGTCGGATAGACGACCCCTCTATCAACACAGAACGGCATACAATGCCGCCCACAATACAACACGCGACCCACGCGAGGGCTCGCACCCAAAGGACGGCGCACCAAGATCCATCTATGGACCACGCAAGCGCGCCCCAACATACAATGCAACACAACAAGCATCAAAACAACATGGTACGCCCAGTTACAGGAGTGCCGCACACCCCCTATGTTTCACCGATGAGGTGCTGGACCATGAATTTCTAGAGGGATTCAAGCCCGTAAACATAGAGGCATACGATGGGACAACAGACCCTGGGGTTTGGATTGAGGACTATATCCTTCATATCCATATGGCTCGAGGAGATGATCTCCACACCATCAAATACTTACCCCTCAAGCTCAAAGGGCCAGCTCGTCACTGGCTCAAAGGCCTCCCCGAAAGCTCCATTGGAAGTTGGGAAGAGCTCGAAGACGCCTTTCGGGCAAATTTTCAAGGAACTTATGTCCGACCTCCGGATGCGGACGATTTGAGTCATATAACTCAACAGCCCGGAGAGTCAGCCCGAAAGCTTTGGAAGAGGTTTCTCACTAAAAAGAACCAGATTGTCAACTGTCCGGACGCCGAAGCCTTGGCAGCTTTCAAGCATAGCGTCCGTGAAGAATGGCTTGCCAGACACCTCGGCCAAAATAAGCCGAGAACAATGGCCGCATTAACAAACCTAATGACCCGCTTTTACGCGGGTGAGGACAGCTTGCTAGCCAGATGCAGCACCAGCGACCCCAGTACATCTGAAGTTAGAGATGGAAATGGGAAATCACGGCGCAACAGCAATAGCAAACGCCGGAATAAAGAAGACAACACGAAGGGCACGGTAGTAAATGCTGGATTCAAAAGCTCCCAGCCAGGTCAAAAGCCGCCCACTAAAGGCACCAGGGATGAACCGTCCAGCCTCAACAAAATTCTGGACCAGGTATGTCAGATACATAGTACCCCTAGCAAGCCCGCTAATCATACCCACAGAGAATGTTGGGTCTTCAAGCAGTCCGGCAAGCTCAACACCGTACACAAGGGGGAGGATACACCAAGTGAAGACGAGGACGAGCCTCCCAAGCAAGACACTGGGGAACGAAAGAAATTCCCACCAAAAGTCAAAACAGTAAACGTACTACACATGATCAAGGGAAAAAACAATGCGGCACCCCCAGGAAAATATACCCAAGTGCCTGTCACCGCGAAGTCCTGCCAATGGTCGTCTCAACCGATCATTTTCGACCATCGCAATTACTCAGCAAGTATCCGACACGCAGGATGGGCTGCCTTGGTATTAGACCCAGTAATTGGCGGATATCACTTCACACGAGTCTTGATGGACGGCGGCAGCAGCCTAAACCTAATATACCAGGATACAATCCGCGGGATGGGTTTAGACCCAACACAAATTCGCCATAGCAATACTACCTTTAAAGGAGTAACGCTAGGCCCAGGGGCTCGTTGTACGGGCTCCCTCCTACTACAAGTTATATTCGGCTCCCCCGATAACTTCCGTAGCGAGCATTTAACCTTCCACATCGCTCCGTTTCAAAGTGGCTATCAAGCATTGGTCGGGCGCGAAGCTTTCGCTCGCTTTAATGCAATACCACACTACGCCTCCCTCACACTGAAGATGCCCGGTCCATGCGGCATCATTTCAGTGCAGAGAAATATCAAGCGATCTCTGCACGCTGAAGAGAGTGAGGCTGCCTTGGCAGCCACACACTAAAGGCGCCCGGACTACCCAAAGCGCCCCATAGGTCGTCAAGACCTCAGACACAACTAATCGAGTCCGACGCCGCTACTTATACCGAATAAATGGTCACATCCCTATTTACAAGGGGCTCAACGTGTGCAGACATGTGGCCATTCCTCCTCATCTTGAATTATGCATAATTTCTTCAATTATCTTTTTGCACGACAACCTTTTTCACCTAAATTCCTCTCTTTTACAGATGATCATCGTGCCACACCCGTCCAGGATACGGCACAACGGAGACACAGGGGCAGACATGCAGTAGGGACCCGCTCCAAGGATTCTTTTTAGATTAAGACCCTGTGTAAACCTTTTTTACTGTCTCTTGTTGATACATATCCACCATTGAGAAGGATGCTGACGTCTTGGCATGTGGCCACGCCAGACCAATGCACATACCTGGACATAAGGGGCTTCTTACGAAGGCCATTATTTAGGCCCGGTTTATACCACAAAGATCGAATACCTTAGGGAGTGTTTGGCGTCGCGAGTTTCGCCCTATATGCATCAGCTCCGAATCATTGTCTTTGGTTAAATGTTTGGTTTGCCCAGCTCCTGTGTTTTGGTGCCTTACGTTCCGCTTTACCGGCTAAGGTAGCACTAGGAGAACTACTGCGATTGTGCCCTGGTTCATCCGGACGAGCACCTCAGTAGAGAAAGCCGAAAACTGACTGTCATGATCTAGCGCGAGACTGGTCAACCACTCGATGACCCATGGGAATGTTAGAATTCCTCCGCCTTAACGAAGGGCCGCTTCCCGGCCAGGCATATACGCACCCCGGGATCGGGAGAGTGCGGAGCCACCAGGGGCTATCTAGTAGCCCCACTGTCAAACTCCTATGGCTAAGTGAAAGTGTTAAAGCATTATAGTCTGGTTGCCTCGCTCGCTCCGCTATCACCTCCTTAATAGGACCAAGACGTTGGGTTAAGTGTGAACGCGTGTTTCTGCGAACACCTCCGCATTATATGCGTGGGGGTTGAAGCCGACGACTGCAATCTTCCAGGTTATACACATGTATACATAAACGGCCGCCCAGGAGGCATCACATTACTTTCAGGCAAAAGTATAAAAGTAGCCTTATGAAAATTTATAAAAGCATTTTGCTTACAATGACATTACATGTCACTCAAACATAATATTTTTTGAGCATTGGGTCTCTATCAAACGAGCACCCTCAAGAACTTCCTCAAAGTAGTGCTCAACAGCCCTTCGAGCTATGGCCGAATCCTGCGCTGCAACAGTGGTAGCATCCATCTCTGCCCAGTATGCTTTAGCACGGGAAAAGGCCACTCATGCGCCTTCTATGCACGCCGACCTCTTCATCGCATTTATGCGCGGCACCACGTCAAGGAACTGCTGCACCAAGCTGAAATAGCTGCTCGGTTTCGACCTTCCTGGCCATGGCTGATCCACAATAGACCTCATGGATAGTCCGGACAACCTATTTAGTTTGGCCCATTCAGCTAATTGGTCCTTCAATGAAAGTGGACGCTCGGGAGAAAGGAATTGTTTCCAAAACAGCTGGTCTACTTCACGGTCCGTCTGACTCTGGAAGTATTTGGCAGCATCGGCAGCGCTCGCCACCAAATCCATATACACATCCTCCGAACTCCACAGCCGATCCAGAGGGGCATACCGTGGATCTCCGAACTTCCTCTGTAGCATAAAGGATTTCCCGGCTACAATATCCCCGGCTTCCCGCAGCTCCTCCTTCTTTGCCCTCATAGTAGAGGAGGTCTTTTCCTGTTGCAGCAGCCTTCTCAAGGTCTGATGCCTTCGCCTGGTTTTCCTTTTCAAGAGCCCGACAACGGTCAACGGCGGATTTTAATTCTACGGCCATATTGGCCATCTTATCCCGGCTCTCGCCATGCGCGGCCTTCTCGGCTCGCAACTCTTCGGCTGCCTTCAAAGCAGCCGCATTACGCAATCTCGCTTGTTCCTTGGCTCGGGCAAGTTCTGCCCGCAAGGCTTCAACAGTGGCAGCTCCATCTGCAGTAATAACATGGTAAATATACTGGCTTCATGCTGCTCTTACTATGCGGCATTTACCAGATAATAACACCTACCCTGCGCCTTGTCAAGCCTTTTGTTAATAAGCTCGATGTCGGCGTCTGCCGCATCCAACTGCCGTTTTAAATGGGCAAACTCGCTAGTCCGGCTAACCACCGGAGCTTCCATCACCTGCTCATGAAAGCAGTATGGTTACTACCTGGGATTATGATCCTCTGATCGTCGTTGTTCCCAACGATAACCAGAGTCTCAGGGGCTACTATCTACACAGGGCACACTTAGCATGTACAGGACTATCATACATTATTTTACGTACCTCAAAACCTGTCAGTAGACTCATAAAAGCTTTATGCAGTCCGCTTTTGGCGGACAAGATTCTCTCCATCACCGTATTCATCAGCACACAGTGTTCATCTGAGATGGCTGCTCGCCCCACCAACTCCCTCCGAACATCCGACGGCACACTAGACGGTGTCGGACTCGTTTGTCTGCTCTCTTCGGGAGCCGGACACTGGGAACTTCGGGGGTCGACGGGATTACCTTCTAGCCTCGCCGGACTCGGAGAGGCCCTTCGCGATGACACTTCAGGGTCGCCCGCTTCTGGAGCGGAGGAGTCTGGAGGAGGCGTTTCGCTCTCCATCATCTCTGGAAGAAGATCCCCCAAAGACTAACTCATTTGAGTGGGGCTAAGGCCCGAACTGCAAAGATACATGCAGTGGTTATCTTCTCAGAAGAAAAGACGACATATATGTACTATTAAGGTATTTTGGGTCACTTACGACTCGTGGGAGAATTGATGCCCCCGCGGACTTTGTGCGGCAACCGCACCCCCCGGGGTAGGACCCTCTATGGGAGACTTCTTCTCCCGTTTGGAAGCTTCGGCTTCCGAATCCCCAGACGCAATCCTTTTCCTCTTCTGGTCGTCTTCCTTCATGGAGACGCTCGCTCCCTCAGCTAGAGCGGCCAATGTTTGGGGCCCGCGACCGCCCGCATTTTCCTTCAAGGGCTCCGGGCAAGGTGCGGTCTAGAGCATCTTTTCCAATATCGGATTTTCCAAACCCTCAGGGAGGGGGACCGAGCACCGAATCAACTTCGCCTTCGTTAGCCAGTCCTGGTAAAAAAGCGAACTCTTAGAAATAACTTCGCATCAAAGGAGAGGTAGTACGCTCGGTCGAAAGACGCCTTACCTGTTCGGCGGCGCGGTTGCTACTCAAGCCCGCGTCCTCGGTGATTTCTGGACACTCCACTTGAGGTCCGAAGAACGACTTGTACATCTCCTCGTGTGTCAGTCCAAGGAAATTTTGAATGGCGCGCGGTCCCTCGGGATTGAACTCCCACAAGCGAAGAGGCCGGCGTTTGCAAGGCTGGACTTGACAAACCAGCATAACTTGTGTTACCGCAACCAAACTGAAATCTCCATTAAAGAGATCATGAATGCGGCTTTGCAGTATATGCACGTCCTTGGCCGGACCCCAGCTCAATCCTCTGCTAATCCATGACATCAGCGGTGGTGGAGGGCCTAGGCAGAAGATAGGGGCGGCCGCCCACTTGGCACTTCTAGGAGCCGTGATGTAGAACCACTCCTGTTGGCATAATTCAGACACCTCTGGAATGGAACCTTTGGGCCATGCAGCTCCCATCATCTTGTGTATTGAGGCGCCTCCACACTCCGCTTGTTGCCCCTCGATCATCTTCAGTTTTACTTCAAAGGTCTTGAGCCATAGGCCAAAGTGAGGGGTAACCCGGAGGAAGGCCTCGCACACAACAATAAATGTCGTGATATGAAGAAAGGAGTCCGGAGCTAGATCATGGAAATCTAGCCCGTAGTAAAACATCAAGCCCCTGACAAAAGGATCCAATGCAAGGCCTAGACCTCGGAGGAAGTGGGAGACGAACACGACGCTCTCGTTGGGTTCGGGGGAGGGGACGGCCTGCCCCTGGGGAGGCAGCCGATGCAGAATCTTGGCGGTCAGATATCCGGCCTCCCTCAACTTTTTGACGTCTTCTTCCGTGACGGAAGAAGGCACCCATCGGCCTTGAAGGCTAGATCCGGACATAACTGATGGTTCAGAGCACCTGACCTGAACTTTGGGCGTTTGAGCTTGAGGCGGGGGAAGGATTCGATTGAGCACGGGAGGGAAAAATAAAAGGCCTTGTCCCTCTATAAAGAGGGTGGATATCGAGCGTCCTCTCCGTGTCCGTTTGGACTTGCCTATGATCTAGGAGTCCTAGAAGCGGTTGGGTTACCCACGCCCGTATTGATGAGAATCCCAGAATAAGGGGACACGATCTCTGCTTTGACAAGACGTGCCAAGGAAACCGCCTCGCATGACGCGCTGGGGTGGGATAATAAAACGACTCGGATAAAGGCTTGGTCGTGGTGTGTCACACTATGGAATACGTCAGCGGATTGGATTTGTGTAAATATTATTCTCTCTGTGGCAATATGTGGAAAACTTATTTTGCAGAGCCGGACACTATCTTTGTGTTTAAAATCTTCTATAAAGTACTTGGAGGAGGAACCCGCCTTGCAATGCCGAAGACAATCTACGCGCTGGACTCGTCGTCATTGAAGCCTGGTTCAGGGGCTACTGAGGGAGTCCTGGATTAGGGGGTGTTCAAATAGCCGAAGTATACCTTCAGTCGGACTCCTGGACTATGAAGATACAAGATTGAAGATCCCGTCCCATGTCCGGAAGGGACTTTCCTTGGCGTGGAAGGCAAGCTTGGCGATGCGGATGTTCAGATCTCCTACCATTGTAACCGACTCTATGTAACCCTAACCCTCTCCGATGTCTATATAAACTGGGGGGTTTAGTCCATAGGACAACATACACATCAACAATCATACCATAGGCTAGCTTCTAGGGTTTAGCCTCTCTGATCTCGTGGTAGATCTACTCTTGTACTACCCATATCATCAATATTAATCAAGCAGGACGTAGGGTTTTACCTCCATCGAGAGGGCCCGAACCTGGGTAAAACTTCGTGTCCCCTGCCTCCTGTTACCATCCGGCCTAGACGCACAGTTCGGGACCCCCTACCCGAGATCCGCCGGTTTTGACACCGACACTCTTCTTCGAGGATCGCATTGTTGTGCCTAAAGGTGACCTTCGTAAAGTCATTATGAACGAGGCTCACAACTCACTCCTCTCCATCCACCCTGGAAGCAGGAAGATGTACCAGGACCTCAAGCAGGCTTATTGGTGGACTCGAATGAAGTGCGAGATTGCTCAGTTCGTGAATGAATGTGATGTCTGCAGAAGAGTGAAGGCAGAACACCAACGACCAGCTGGTCTCCTCCAACCTCTTGCCATTCCAGAATGGATGTTTGACCACATTGAGATGGACTTCATGACGGGATTTCCAAATTCCAAGCGTGGCAATGATGCTATATTCGTTGTCATCGACAAACTCACTAAAGTGGCTCACTTTCTGCCCATCAAAGAGTCTATCACTTCAGCTCAATTGGCGGAGCTTTATACCTCTCGGATTGTCTCTCTACACGGTATTCCGCAGTTGATCTCTTCAGACCGTGGCAGCATCTTTACCTCCAAGTTTTGGGATTCTTTTCAGAAGGCCATGGACACCAACATCCGTTTCAGCACAACTTTTCATCCTCAAACTAGCGGTCAAGTCGAGCGTGTCAATCAAATTCTCGAAGATATGCTCAGGGCTTGCGTTATCTCTTTCAGTATGAAGTGGGAAGATTGTCTTCCATATGCCAAGTTTTCCTACAACAACAGTTTTCAAGCAAGTTCGGGCAAGGCCCCATTTGAAATTCTCTATGGCAGGAAGTGCCGTACTCCTCTTAACTGGTCAGAGACTAGTGAACATCAACTTCTTGGAAATGACTTGATCACAGAGGCAGAGGAGATGTGCAAAGTCATTCGTGATAACCTCAAAGTAGCACAATCGCGCCAGAAGAGCTACTATGATAGTAAGCATCGTGATTTGGCTTTCGAGATCGGAGACCATGTTTACCTCCGTGTCTCTCCAATGAAAGGTACTCGTCGCTTCAGTATCAAAGGGAAACTTGCCCCTAGATACGTGGGTCCTTTCAAGATCGTCAGCAAGAGAGGCGATCTTGCCTATCAACTCGAGCTTCCTTCAAACTTTGCAAACGTGCACGACGTGTTCCATGTCTCTCAGCTCCGCAAGTGCTTCAAGACTCCTGATCGCACCGTCAACTTCGAAGACATTGATCTCCAAGAAGACCTTTCTTATCGTGAGCACCCCGTTGCTATTCTTGAAGAAACTAAGCGCAAGACTCGCAATAAGTCAATCAAATTCCTCAAAGTCAAGTGGTCACATCATTCCGACCATGAAGCCACCTGGGAACGCGAGGATCACCTCCGTTCTGAGTACCTGGCGTTTTTCCATTCCTAGATCTCGGGACGAGATCCTTTCGTAGTGGTGGAGTGTTGTAACACCCCGGATGTAATTTACCTTATCTGTATCCCAACTCTTGCCGTTTCCGTCCTAAGTTATTTTATTTTCCTCGGTGTCGGGTTTTTGTCTTCGTGTGTTGTTATCTTTGTCATGCATCTCATATCATGTCATCATGTGCATTGCATTCACATACGTGTTCATCTCATGCATTCGAGCATTTTCCCCGTTGTCCATTTTGCATTCCGGCGCTCCTATCTCCTCCGGTGGTCCTTTCTACCTCTTTCCGTGTGTGGGGGTTAAACGTTTTCGGATTGGACCGAGACTTGTCATGCGGCCTTGGTTTACTACCGGTAGACCGCCTGTCAAGTTTCGTGCCATTTGGACTTCGTTTGATACTCCAACGGTTAACCGAGGGACCGAGAAGGCCTCATTTGTGTTGCAGCCCAACACCCTTCCAATTTGGCCCAAAACCCACATAAACCCCTTCTATCGTCTAGAGCGTTCGATCATGATCGCATGGCTAAACATCGCGCTCAATTTGGACATCCCTAGCTCCCTCTACCTCTATAAATAGACCCCCTTCCAAAAATCTCGGGCAAACCCTAGACCCCTCCCTCTCCACGCGCCGCCGGACAAAATCCGGACGGCCGCCCACGTCCGCCCGCTCCGCCAGACGAACCATCGACTGCCACCTGTCCCGCGGGCGAGCTCCACTTCGCCGCCGCCGTGTGGGCCCGCCAGGCCCAGCGCCGGCCCTCCCAGCCGCCGTCCAGGCCGAGGCCGCGCGCCGCCCGCACCCGCTTCTTCCTCCTCGCGCCCGCGCCTCCTCGCCTCTTCCCCGCCACCGCGCCGCTGCATCGACCGCCACGCCTCCGCCTGCCATTTCCGGTGACCGCCGCTGGCCTCGCCGAACTCCACCGCGTCTCCCCGCGCCTCCAGGGACCCCCACGGTGGCCGGCGCCGCCGCCCGCCGTCGGATCCAGACGGAGGGGGGACCGAATCCGGCCTTCCCCTCGCCTATAAAGCTCGCCGGAGTAGACCAAGAGCTCGCCGGAGTTGCATCGGTTCGCGCGCGTTGCCAGCTACAATAAACCCTAGATCCGGAGGGTAAAAATTTCACTAAGTCCCCAGTTTTTCAGTATTTTTAGGCAACTTCATCATGTCATATCTCTACATCCGTAGCTCCGATTTGTGCGTGTAGCACATCAAAATGTTCATCTTGATGAGTACATCATTTCATCTCATTGCATCATTTTCATTTGAGCTCATCTTGATGCCTGAAATGCTGTTGGAAGAGGGCTATGTGATAAAATTGGCAGATTTGTTTCATCAAATAGCTATTTGTCATTTTTGCCATGATTAATGTGTGCATGATATGATCCTAAGCTCTACATGTGTTTTGTTATATGCCATGCCATCTTTACAGAGGTACTTACCATGTACTTTTGTGATATTTGTGGTGAATAGAACAAGCTTGCAAAGTAGCGTATTCGGTAATGCTGATTTCAAGGACTTAGAATTTCACAAAGTCCTTGTCCTGATTTTGTCGTTATGCCATATGTTCATGTTGTTTATTAGTGATCCGTGTCTCTTTTGAGGATGATCAGTAAGGATGATTTGTTAACATTGTGGTTCTCTATCTATCCATGTCTTTGTTTGCATTTATGGAGCACCCTAGCTTGAGACACTCAAGCTCTACGTTTGCTATATCGTGAATCCTGGCAGATTGTTGACATGTTTAGCGATTTTGCCGAGGATGTTGCTATTGATCCGTGCATGCTATGTTGTTGTTCTTACCATTTCTAGCTCCTATGCCATGTATTCTTCATTGGTGTATGCCTGGTTTGTCATGCCATGCTCTGTAGTGAGTGAATCGAGCTCGTGAACATGCCTACTCGTTAACTGATTTGCATGCTCCAGTTTTTCACAAAGTCTGGAATCTGTTTATGTTTTTGCCATGTTCACATGCTTGCAATTGTATTTTCTGATCCTTTTGGCTCAAGGTCACTAAGGGACTTTTGTTAAGTGCTTTGATTAGCTTCATTCCATGTCTTGCTTTGCCATTTTAAGTTCCTGTAGCTTATAGTTTTCATGCTCTAAAGTGTGCTTCCTGATGATAAATCCCAGACTTGTGTTAATTTCACTAAGTCTGAAACCTGTTATCGTTTGCACTTTTGCCATGCTTGTTTGAACCTGTTAATGGATGAATTAGCCGTAGCTCTGTGTTCATCTTTTGTCAAACATCATGAGTGGATCCCTGCCATGTATTTTGTTGTCATGTTTGAGTGCTGTAGCATAATTATCTTGATGCATTTAGATGGCTACTTGCTGATTATCGCAGACCGGTGCCATATTTGTTTTGCTTGCCATTTCCAAACCGTGCATCCGATTCCGGTGATCTTTATATCGATTTCAACCGAAATCACCTCACCTTTTCAGTGGAACTCTTGGATTTCCAAGTTGAGGCCAGGTTCAATCATTCCTTGTCAAATCTTGCATATGCATCACATAACACATCCCGTATATCATACCATGTTTGCATCATGTTGTTTGAGCATTGCATGTGGTTGATTGTGTTCCATTTGCTTGTTGTTCTTATGTAGGTAGAGCCGGGAGACAAGTTCGCGAACGAGGAGCCCGTTGATTTCGCTTACGAGGATCATGTCAACTCTGACAACTTTGCAGGCAAGATGACCATACCCTCGAAATCACTTCTATCTTTGCTTGCTAGATGCTCGCTCTTTTGCTATGCCTATGCTACGATACCTACCACTTGCTTATCATGCCTCCCAAATTTCCTTGTCAAAACTCTAATCCACCATGTCCTAGCAAACTGTTGATTGGCTATGTTATCGCTTTGCTCAGCCCCTCTTATAGCGTTGCTAGTTGCAGGTGAAGATTGGAGATCGTTCCTTGTTGGAACATTGTTTGTTGTTGGGATATCACTATATTATCTTGATTATCTTAATGCATCTATATACTTGGTAAAGGGTGGAAGGCTCGACCTTTTGCGTAGTGTTTTGTTCCACTCTTGCCGCCCTAGTTTCCGTCATATCGGTGTTATGTTCCCGGATTTGCGTTCCTTACGCGGTTGGGTTATAATGGGAACCCCTTGACAGTTCATCTTGAATAAAACTCTTCCAGCAATGCCCAACATTGGTTTTAACATTTGCCACCTAGCCTTTTTCCCTTGTGTAAGTGCATCTAGTGCCAACCCTAGTTGGTTTTGGAGTATTGACGACAAACCTAGTTGAGGGACTAATGTGTTTGTGAGAATTGCAGGAAAACACAGGTAGAAGTCCCTCATTGATTCGGTTTTACTATCAGAGATGACCCCTAAAATGTATGAAGACATTGAAGACAAAGGTGGTTTATGAAGATATTCACATTAAAGACTATGACAAAAGAAGACACGTTATGAAGCCTATGGAGCCCGAAGACTTAGATCTTTCGTAGTTCTTTTTCTTCTGTGTTGTGTCATAGGAACCACCGTACTATTAAGTGGGGTCTAGGAGAACCAGTCAGAATGACTGAAGTGATGCCTAAATCAAAAACCCATGTCTTCGAACGAAGACAATGAGAGTGAATCTTGTCCAGAGCCGGACAAGTCAGCTTTGCTTGTAGCCCAAGCAAAGTTGCCATGAGAGTGAGAAATATGACCGTTGAGACACGTGTCAGTTCCTTAGTGACCCAGGATCATTTCGGACAAATCAGGTTGGGTTACCAAGTGGCTATAAATAGCCCACCCCCACAACCATAAATGGTTGGCGGCTCAGATTTCAGTGCACGGCTTTTGTCGTTTGAGAGCAACCCACCTCGAAGCCTTTGAGAGAAAATTCCTAGTGAGGAGAAAACCCCTAACCACCCAGAGCCAGAGCAAATTGGGCATCACTTGAGTCTTCTTGTTTGTGTGATCTGAAGACTTATTACACTTGAGGACTGTGAATCCTCCAGACGGTTAGGCGTCGCGTTCAGAGCATCCAAGAGACATTGTGGATTGCCAGTGAACGAAGTTTGTGAAGGTTTGGGAGTCTACCTTGAAGACTTACCAGAGTGATTGGGCGAGGACTAAGTGACCTTAGCTCGAGGAGAAAACGGTGAGGACTTGGTGTCCTGGACTGTGTGTTCAGGACTGGGTGTCCTAAGGTTTAAATACCTAGCCGCTCCAACCAGACGTACAGTTGTCACAGCAACTGGAACTGGTCCAACATATCATTGTCTTCAACGAGTCACTGGTTTCATCTTCACTTCCTTTTACTGTTACACATTGTGAAGCCATTGCTTGCTTGCTTTATCTCTTGTCTTCACAACATGTATGTTTGAACTGTTTGGCTTCATAACTTCTTCCTACCTGATCCTTATTACACTTCAGTTGTTTGTCATTGTACTTTCACTCTATTGAATACATGACCATGGGTGGCCTAGTGTAATCTAACTTCCGCTGCATAGTAAAAGGCATAATCTTCGCTGTTTGTCTTCATAACTCTCACGTTTTGAAGACTTTCATAAAAATCGCCTATTCACCCCCCCTCTAGTCGATATAACGCACTTTCAATTGGTATCAGAGCAGGGTGCTCCCTTGTTCTGTGTGATTCGGTTTAACCACCTGGAGTTTTAGCTATGTCGACTGCAGGGATAATCAAGGTCTCCGCTGCGTGCCCCGTCTTTGATTGAACTGAATATCCCTACTGGAAGAATAAGATGCGCATGCATCTTGAAGCCATTGACGTCGACCTATGGTATGTCGTCGAGAAAGGCATTCCCAAGGCTGGAGAAGGTGTCACTGCTGCTGATGTCAAGAAGTTCACTCAACTGGACTCTACCGCCAAAAATATCATCTGTGGCCATCTGACAAAAGGACAGTATGGCCGTGTAAGTGCTTTGAAGACATCCAAGCTGGTCTGGGACTGGCTCTCCAAGGTCAATGAAGGCGTCTCAACCCAGAGAGATCAAAGAATCAGTATCCTTCGCAACCTCTTCAACCGCTTCAAGCGAAATGACAATGAGAATGTCCAGCACATATTTGATCGGCTCACTGACATCACAAATGAGCTTCAAGCCCTCGGCGCCACTGAGATCACCAAACATGAAATTGTCAAGACGCTGCTGAGATCACTTGATAGTTCATTTGACATCCTAGCCCTGATGATTCAAGAACGTCCTGATTTCAAGACACTCGATCCATCTAACATACTTGAGAGGCTCAACACACATGAGTTTCAGCTTTCTGAAAAAGAGATATCTACGGTCCAAACTATGGGCGAACTCGTGCCTTGAAGGCAAAAGCTGTTTCCTCATCTGAAGAAGAATCTGACAATAGTTCTGATGATACTGAAGACATTGGAAGGGAACTTGCAATGCTAGTGAAGAAGTTCCAAAAATTCACCAAGAAGAAAGGCTTCAGAAGATCTTCACGATCAAGCTCAAGGAATGATGAAGCTTCTGCTCATGACTACAAGAAGAAAACATGTCACAAGTGCAAGCAAACTGGACACTTCATCTCTGAGTGTCCACAGTGGGACAATGAGAACAGAAGGAAGAAGAAGAGCAAGGAATATGATTCTGCCGACAAAAAGAAGAAGAAATACTCAAAGTCTTCTTCCAAGTCTTCCTCAAAGTCTTCATCACACAAGAAGAGCTCATCTGGCAAGGCACGTGTGTTTGTTGGCAAGGAAATGGATTCAGAGGAGGAGTCCGCTTCTGAGGAGGCAGAGGTGGAGTCTGATTCTGGCATTGCGAGTCTGGCTACAGCATACGTCGCCAAGTCCATCTTCAACACTGAAGACAATGACTTCATCACCGACACCAATGCAAGTGACAAGAACGACTCCACTCCTACCTACTGCTTCATGGCACGCGGTGCCAAGGTAAACACACGCACTACTCGCTATCAAACATCTAATGACGATGACTCTGACTGTGATTCAAAACCCAGCTACAAAACACTTGCTAAAATTGCAACTGAAAAACAGAAGGCTATGGAACATATTCAAAAACTATTAGACATAAGCGATGATCTGTTGGGTGCTGAAATGACTCGATCTGAATCCTTAATTGAAGACATAAAAAATCTTCACGTTAAGTATCAGGAACTTGAAGATCATCTTGATACTCTCTCAACAACTCATGAGAAGCTTTCCTATGATTATCTTCAAAGAAAGCAAGAACTTGAGAATTTGAGAGCGGCTCATGAAGATCTTCAAAAGGAAAACGAGTCACTTCGCGCCAAACAGATCAATTCCACTCAGGAAGGATTTGAACCACCATGTCTTAAATGCATTGAGCGTGATAATGCTACTTCTGTTGCTGAATGTTCCACTGCTACTGCTATTCCAATATCTTCAACTGTTGATGTGGTAACTAACCCCTCAGCTGAGGATACCACTGCTATTGCTGATGAGAATGCTAGGTTGAAGACATTGCTTGAAACAGGGATGTACAGAAGTCTTAAAGGACATCAGACATTATGTGATGTCCTCAAGAAGCAGATTCTGAACCGAAACCCTAGGAAAGAGGGTGTTGGGTTCGTGAGGAAAATAAATGCAGATGGCTCTTACTGGAAACCTGAGCAGTACCCCAAAACCACATGGGTTGCTGCAAAGGAACTTTCAGCAGATCCATCCAATTTATCTAGCTTCACTTGTGCTAACCCCATTATCATTGATGAATCCTTCAATGCAAACTATAAACTATTTAAGAATCAGAATGGTGAAGTGTTTGCCAGGTACATTGGTACTAACTGCAGGAATGGACCACCTATGAAGAAGATCTGGGTTCCGAAAAAGTGTCTGGAAAATCTTCCTGTGAATGTCTTCATGACACCTCACTCAAAGAAGACAAACATCAGACCAAAGGCTTCATATGGTCCAAAGGCTTCATACAAACAGAGGACTCACCAGAGTCACACTAACGCAAATGTTTTGCAGGGAAACCATACTCAGGCATATGAATATGAGAGCGGTTCTTCGAATCGTCATGTTCATATGACCAAAAATTATTCTGCTTATTCCTATGAGTATTATTGTCCACCTGCTAGACTGTTTGCTAAGGCTTCAAAGCCAAAATTCTCAGATGCTGCACTTAGACTTATTGCTTCTAAGCCACCCTTGAAGATGTGGGTGGTTAAGAAAGCTTAACTCTCTCTTGCAGGGAAAGGTCTCCAGCAGAAAAACAAAATCTTCTGATGCTATTGCTGGGGACCTTAAAAATCTTGAAGGGCGCAAGATAAAATGCCCGAATGGCATCATTATGTACTTCATTCCTAAATCGCATGCTACTCTCCCTATTAGTCCTAATCTGGATCTAAGTTTTCATAACCCACTGGTTCGTCAAATGTTTATGCTTCACAATTCTCTTCATGAAGCCTATCCCCCTAACTGCACTGTAGGGTACGACACCAGCGACTTCAAAGTCTTCAGAATGAATTATTGACAGTGGGTGTACAAATCACATGACTAGCAAAAGAAGCCTTCTTATGGACTCAACATTACGTCCATCCGACAAGAGCCACATCACATTTGCTGACACTGGTAAAAGTAAGGTATTGGGTCTAGGTAGAGTTGCAATCTCAAAGGATCAACACATGGATAAAGTCATGCTTGTTGAATCCCTTGGCTTCAACTTAATGTCTGTCTCAATGCTTTGTGATTTGAATGTGATCGTAATGTTTGGAAAATATCGTTGCCTGGTACTAATGGAATCTGACAAGTCTCTAGTGTTTGAAGGGTATCGGAAAGGTGATTTGTACATGGTAGATTTCTCGGTAGGACCACAACTTGCAGTATGTCTTCTTGCAAAAGCTTCAGAATGCTGGCTTTGGCATCGGAGGCTTGGGCATGCTGGCATGAGGAACCTCCACACCCTTGCGAAGAAGAAGCATGTCATAGGCATCGAGGGCGTCAAGTTCAAGAAAGATCACTTATGCGGTGCCTGTGAAGCAGGGAAGATGACAAGGGCAAAACATCCTTTGAAGACAATCATGACTACTACACAACCCTTCGAACTGCTCCACATGGATCTTTTCGGTCCCACTCACTACTCAACTTTTACTACTTCTGCTTGCCTCTATGGCTTCGTGATTGTTGATGATTACTCTAGATATACTTGGGTGCACATAATCCTTTACAAGACTGAAGTGCAGGATGTCTTCAGACGCTTCGCCAATCAAGCTATGAACAATTTTGGCGCCAAGATAAAGCACATCAGAAGTGACAATGGCACTGAATTCAAGAACACTGGCCTTGATACATATCTTGATACCTTGGGCATCACACATGAATTCTCAGCACCGTACACGCCACAGCAGAATGGCGTCGTCGAACGCAAGAACAGAACACTCATTGAGATGGCCAGAACGATGCTAGATGAATACAAGACTCCAAGAAAATTCTAGACTGAAGCCATTGACACTGCATGCCATACAAGCAATCGTGTTTATCTTCACAAGCTTCTGAACAAGACATCTTATGAACTCCTAACTGGCAAGAAGCCAAATGTCAGTTACTTCAGGGTATTTGGCTCAAGGTGCTGGATCAAGGACCCACATCACACTTCAAAATTTGTACCTAAAGCACATGAGGGCTTTATGCTTGGATATGGAAAGGATTCACACTCCTACAGAGTCTTCAATCTCTTCCATTACAAAGTGGTTGAAATAGTGGATGTGCGGTTTGATGAGACAAATTTTTCACAAAGAGAGCAACTGCCAAATGTGCTAGATGAAGTTCCAACTAGTGAATCAATCAAGCTTATGGGAACTGGAGAGATTATACCTTCTGAAGCTCATCCTGAAGAAGAACTTATCATCTCAGCACCTGATCAACATGAAGACAATGCTCAGCCTGAAGACATTCCTCCCAACAACAACACAGATCAGCAAGAGCAAAGTCTTCGCCCTGTACATCCTCGTGTTGCAAATGAAGTGCAGATTGACAGAATAATTGACATCATCAATGCACCTGGTCCACTCACTCGTTCAAGGGCAACTCAGCTAGAAAATTTCTGTGGTCACTTCACATTCGTATCAATATCAGAACCCAAGAAAGTTGAAGAAGCCTTCATGGAACCTGAATGGATTCAAGCTATGCAAGAAGAGCTTCAACAATTTGAGTTGAATAATGTATGGGAACTAGTTAAGTGTCCTGATCCACGGAAGCACAACATAATAGGCACCAAATGGATATATCACAACAAGCAAGATGAGCATGGTCAAGTTGTCAGAAACAAAGCTCGTCTCGTTGCTCAAGGATATACTCAAGTGGAGGGCATTGACTTCGATGAAACATTTGCTCCTGTGGCAAGGCTTGAAGCTATACGCATACTGCTGGCCTATGCAAATCATCATAACATACTTCTATATCAAATGGATGTGAAAAGTGCCTTTCTCAATGGGAAGCTTGAAGAAGAAGTGTATGTTGCACAGCCACCTGGCTTTGAAAATCCAAAACATCCTGACATGGTATACAAGCTCAACAAGGCACTGTATGGCCTCAAACAAGCCCCTAGGGCCTGGTATGACACACTCAAATACTTCCTGAAGAGCAAAGGCTTCATACCTGGTTCCCTAGATCCCACTCTTTTCACGAAGACATATGATGGTGAACTGTTTGTGTGCCAAATATATGTGGATGACATTATTTTCGGCTGCACCAATCAAAAGTACAGTGAAGAGTTTGGATATATGATGCAAGAGCAATATCAGATGTCCATGATGGGGGAACTGAATTTCTTCCTTGGTCTTCAAATACGACAACAACGCAATGGTATCTTCATATCTCAAGAGAAGTATCTCAAAGATTTCCTTAAGAAGTTCGGTATGCAAGACTGCAAAGGCTTCACAACACCAATGCCAGCCAAACATCATCTAGGTCCTGACGACAATGGTAAAGAGTTCGATCAAAAGGTATACCGCTCCATGATTGGGTCTTTGCTTTATTTATGTGCATCTAGGCCAGATATTATGCATAGTGTTTGCATGTGTACTCGATTTCAAGCAGCACCAAAGGAGTTGCATCACTTAGTTGTGAAGCGAATCCTTCGATATTTGGCTCACACCCCAACTCTAGGATTATGGTATCCAAAGGGCTCAGAGTTTGATTTGGTTGGATTTTCGGATGCTGATTGTGCCGGTGACAAGGTTAATCGCAAGTCTACATCAGGCACATGTCACTTTCTGGGACGATCACTTGTATGTTGGTCTTCAAAGAAGCAGAACTATGTATCTCTCTCAACTGCTGAATCTGAATACATTGCTGCTGGATCTTGCTGCGCTCAGCTTCTGTGGATGAAGCAAACACTCAAGGACTATGGCATTCATCTGAAGCAAGTGCCACTTTACTGCGATAACGAAAGCGCCATCAAGATTGCCAACAACCCAGTTTAGCACTCGAAGACAAAGCACATTGAAATTCGTCATCACTTTCTCAGAGATCATGTTGTGAAGGAAGACATTGATATCATACACGCCAACACTGAAGAGCAATTGGCGGATATCTTCACGAAGCCCTTGGATGAGAAGAGATTTTGCAAGTTACGGTGTGAGCTAAACATCTTGGAATCCTCAAATGTCCTATGATCAGGCACACATCCTAACACTTATGCATATTGATGACTTAGATGTGCAACACATGAAGTAAAGTGTATCTTCAATCAATGAAGACATACATTCTAAGTGTGAAAACATTAATGTGGAATTTGACTTTGGAGCGCCACGATAACTGTGCGCCGTGTCTGGGTCTAATACTTCCTATACGGTGGGTAACGCCACCACCAAACATTCCATTTTGAAGTGTTTCACTCATGGCGTTGCAATATCTTCACATTGGTTTGGCTTCGAACTCAACATGTCTTCATGATTATCTTCACTATGTTGATTATATAGATATATACTCTAGTGTTCTGTCCTCTACAGCATTCACTTATAGCTATGTCTTCTTGGTTGAATCTTTTGAACTAAGTGAATGTGATCGGACCCTAATCTCTCTATGCTTTCTATCTCAAATTCTATCTCTCCAAGTCATATGCATTCTATTGAAACCGTCGAATGTCTTCACTGTGTCCTTCAGCTGAAGATATAGAGACAACCATAAAGTCCGTTTTTAATGCTCATTCCTCCACATAAAATCCGGAGAAGCAGGAACGACCGCCCGACAATTTAGGCATGCGTGGGACGTGGAACAAACCCCAAACTTCCGCTAACTGGCCACGCGTTCCTCAAATGCGAACCGCCAGGGGCACCTGTGTAATAGCACAATGCCGCCCCTGAGCCTATAAATTCACACTTACCGCAGTCATTATCTCCTTCCTCCACCCTCGCAAGAACCCTAGCGCCACCGCTAGCACTCGATGACGCCAGAGACGAAGCGCTTCACTGCCGCAACCTCTCCAACGCCGTCCTCACGCCGACCGCGGACATCGTCCTCTCCGCCGTCGCCGTAGGTGTTTTCCGTCGCCAAGTTAGGGCACGGAGGACTGAACTGCTCGGCATCAACTCCCCTCCGTCTAGCAGTTCCAGTGTGGTAAGTAAAATCTCTTTTTACAGCCTCTTTTGATCTCAAGGTTCTGTCACTTTCTACCATAAGAAGTTTCTCTTCACTCTAATTAGATCTCTCGCTGCATCTCATAACATGCTTAGTATATTCACTTGTGCTTCATAAAGTAGTTAGACTCCTCACTTGTACTGATCTGTGGGTTCGTACAAATATGGAACCAACTTCTTATCTATGAGTGAATGTCTTCGCACGATGAGGTCAATGTCTTCTAAACTGATTAATCTTCAAAACCTTCTGAGAATGCATATGACCTCTTCCCCTTCCCTCGCACCTTAATGCTGTCACAGGTACATGTCCGTGGGAGAATCCTTCGGTTCTCATAGTCTGCATTCATTTGCAGAATTCCTACAGCATCACATAAACTCTCCTGAAGCTAGTTCCTGTTGGTCCAGAAAAAGAAAGCCTTTGAAGCCTTTGAAAGCTTTGAAGCCCTTCAAATTAAAATTTATGGCTTCAGAAGCAGCAGCAAGGAAGGGGGCAGACAGAGACGTGAAGGGACTTCCAAAGATGTACCTGAAGATTTGGCAGAAATGTACAAAACAGATCCAGAAGAGAGCTATGGGCAGCGCAAGACCCGAATCCAATGGATTCGACGCTATTGGGCAGAACAGTGGTTCAAATACCGCTTCGTCACTCAGGAGTATGCTGAAAAGAGTGCCATCAAGAAGCCATGGGGGGACATCTTATACAAGAATCTCGTACCCAAGACCAGAGATGAAGCCATTACTCAAGGCTTCTACCCGTGCATGGTACGAGGACCACAGCCTGATGATGCGCATTCGTCGTCACTCCTCTGGTGCCGTGACGACAATTTCTTCAAGCGCAACTTTCAGTTTGCCCAACAGTCAGCGAAGCTGAATAAGAAGAAATTTGGGTTAGACTTCAACCCTGGTCCCTCCGCACCAAGGGCAGATGGCACGCGCGACGCTGAACCCAATATCATCAGTCCGTTTGCCAATCTTGAGGGCCTACCCACATCTTAGTCCAAGGGACTGCCGTGAATGACCCTCCAGCTGACTCTGATTCTGATGAAGCTCCTGCTGTGCCGAAGCCAAAGCAGACGAAGAAACCAAAAGCTTCAAAACCGGCCCCTGCCTCAAAAATCTCAAGGGCGAAGCCATTGCAAACTGCACCTCCTGAAGTCAGTGTGCAGTCTGAAGACGTATCCCGCGTCTCCAAGCCCCAGAAGGAAAAGGAGCGTCAGCAACACACCAGCAAAGAGCTCACTGCTGCTGCCATTCTGCGCAGCGAAGCCATTGATCTATCAAGCGATGAAGATCTAGGAGATGACGCTCTCGAGCAGCTTATCAAAAGCAAAGAAGAAGCTGAAATCTTCAGCAATTTACCTCTCTTTGATGTCGCCATCATCCACAGCTTCATCGATGAATGGTTTGACTCACCAGACATAAGCTTCAATGATCTGCAGCTGCCAGTTGGCCTCAGTGTCGCCTTCCAAGGCGCAATTGCTTCAGAACTGGCCATTTCTCAGCGCATTGTTGAGCTGAAGCAGAAAATTGATCACGAAAAGGCTCAGTTCAAGAAGCACATGGCCAGCCTCAGCGTGCAGGAAGTGAGGAGCTTCAAAATCATGCTGCATGAGCTCAAAGAAAACTTTCTGAAAAAGCGTGCTGAAGCTCAGGGCTCGCGTGAAATGATGAAGTCTTTGGCAGAAAAATGTGTTCAAGCCTATAACGAGGCTGAAAAGCGCAAGGCACTTGGGCATCCTGGCATCGACCCCAAGATGGCCGCAAAGAAGAAGAAGGAGCCTGCTGTGAATGAACCAGAGGCACCTCGGCAAGAAGCGGTTCAAATTGTCTTCCCCACTGCAACGACTGGCTCGAAGCCAAAGAGCCGGTCAACAGCTTCAGAGCTAAAGAAGACAAGAACTGCAGAGGCTGAAGCCAAAAAAAGGAAGAGCTCTGAAGCCTCTCCTACTGCCCCCTGCAAAAAGAAGCACAAGACCAAGAAATCTAGGTCTGCTCCCACAGAGCCCTTGATAGTTGAACCCCTTTCTATCATTCACCCCATTGCAGAAAGACGACTGACAGTTCTTAAGCCTGCTCCCACAGAGGCTCCTGAAACTGAAGATATTCCAGCAGCCGACCCCACAGCTGCTGAAAACATTGGTCATCAAGACAATGTACAAGATGATGCAGCCCTTCCTCAGCTTGAAACAAGCGAACTCCTCAGTATTGGTCGTCCTCTGACGCCAATGGCACAAGATGAGTCATGGGCGAATCGCCCTCAGGAGGAGGAAGACTTTGAGGTCCAGCCCACTCCGACCCCACAAGCGTCGTCTGTGTTCCGTAGGCTTTGCAAAGGTCCACGGCCTCAAGTCCATACTGCAGAAATTCCGGCTGCATCAGCCAAAGACAATGAAGAAGCTCCACCAGAACCCACTTCCCCGCTCCATCAAGATGCAGTTCTCCAGGAGAACGTGCCTGAGGTTGTCCCTCCAACTACACAAGCGGAGGAAGACAATGTTGTGGCTGCCACCACAAACACTGAAGCCAATGTGGAGCCCGCCCCACCAAATGCTTCAGCGGACAGCGAAGCTACCGAGCCAGACACTTCTATTCCCGAGTCTGCTGCAGGTCCTCAATTCGATTATCATATTGAGCACAGGCCTCATGTTCAGAAGCCAATCCCAAGGCTACCAAGGTTCCCAGGTCCTGGATCAGCACCTGGTTCCTTTGACATCAACAGCTTCATGGTAGACAATACATTTTTCAAGAGCTCCAAGAACCCCTATTCAAGGGAAAGGATTGTATCAGACAGGTTCGGGAGCTATTCTCAGCGCAGCTATTATTCATGCATCTTATACAACCAAGGCCGCATCTTTCCGCACAAGCGCCTTGAGGTTGAAGCCTTTGCTGGTCTGCCATGTCTTCAGGAAGCTTTGGATTGCTTCAAGCAAGTGGGTCTGCTGCCGTTTGTGACGGATGAAGAGCACTGGAATGAAGAGCTTCTGCTTCAGTTCTATGCCACCCTCCATATCAAAGGATACAACAGAGATCCGAAGACTTGGATCCTGGAGTGGATGACCGGCAATGTCCATCATGAAGCCAATGCATTTGATATCATTGAGCTCACCGGCCTGCCCACTCCTAGCAAATTCTTCAAGGAAGGTTGTCAATTACATTCTGAAGCCATTGAAAGCATTTTCCAGAGACCTGAACCAAATATGAGTCAGATGCTCTCAATGATGAAGCCATTGCCTCAGGATGCACCCTATCCAACTGAGTTCTTTGTTGAAGACCTAGAGTACCTGCCCAGGACCATATATCACATCATCCGGCGGACTCTCTGGCCCATTAGGGGACACTCACCACATGCCAAGATCGAGGGTGCAATGAAGACTCTCATATTCTATATACTGCATGGCAAATGCTTCAACGCACAGGATCTCTTCATACACCAACTTGCAGCGTCAGGCTCAGAATTATTTGGTTTGAAGTTCTATGCTCCTTGGGTGATGAGGCTAATCAAACTGCACTCTACGATCTCGTATCAGCCCTCTGCCTGAAACCATCGGATTTTCTTGCCAGATGTGGATACCTCTGCTGAAGCAATATACCCTGAGCCTGCCAAGCAACCGATAAGTCTTCAGAATGCAGAACACCAGAGCTTCACACAAAATGTTGAAGGTGTTGAAGCCATATCCAGAATATATCCGTTGGCTGGCACTACACGTGCACCAGCATCTACTGAAGCCACAGACAGCACAAATGCTCCAAGACCCAAGAAGCGTGCTCCTGTCCTCACTAACCGAGAGCTTCTTGTGGCCCTTCACCAAAAGCAGGATAGGCATCACGACTGGCTAAAACGTCAGATGAAGAGCCTCTTGGTGGATGTCAATCGTCTTCAAAACCTTGCCACCAAGAATGCCTTCGTTACACACGAAACCTGTCATCGTACATGGAAAGGGCTCTCAATGATGTGTACTGAAGCTGAACTTGAAGAGGATGGCTTCACAGAGTGTTTTAAGTTTGACACCACACCTCCCAAAAGGGCTGTGATGCGCAACACACCATCACTTGAAGACTCTGAGTTTTCTTCATCTGCTGCCACAGTTACTGCAAGGATCATTGATGAAGACGATGATGCTACATCACCACCACCTACTTCAGCACCTCCAAGCTCGTCTGCACCGCCAAACACCTCCAACAACCCTGCTGCTCCTGGAAACGAGTAGACACTCTATGTCTTCGAACCTTTTTAGTCCTTGCTGACAAAAGGGGGAGAAGCGTATGGGTTGATAGTCTTCAAGCGGGTCCATATGGGCGGGTGCTATATTTTTTTTGCTACATTTTGCTTCGTGTTTACAACTCTTGTGTTTGCTTCATTTGGTTCTTTGAGTTGTAAACACTAGAACTCGGTGGTCGTCTGATACTTGTTTGCCACTCTGTTTGCGAAGATAAATTCTGCATGTGCGACGATAAATTCCGCACTTATCTCATTCTACAGACGTCCATTTTCTATTATGCATGTCATTATCTTCATATACATTCACATGCATAGTGGATTGTCATCATAAGCTGAAGAGGATCTCCACAAGTACAACCTGCCATGTGCATTTGCATTCCAAAAGCAAATTAACTTATATGCACATCTTCAAGGGGAGCCTTTGCAACTTATGAAGACAATTCACTATCCTTTACAAACTTCACACATTATATTCCCCGTTGAAAACTTCAACTAGTTTGTCATCAATCACCAAAAAGGGGGAGATTGTAAGTGCATCTAGTGCCACCCCTAGTTGGTTTTGGAGTATTGATGACAAACCTAGTTGAGGGACTAATGTGTTTGTGAGAATTGCAGGAAAACACAGGTAGAAGTCCCTCATTGATTCGGTTTTACTATCAGAGATGACCCCTAAAATGTATGAAGACATTGAAGACAAAGGTGGTTTATGAAGATATTCACATTGAAGACTATGACAAAAGAAGACACGTTATGAAGCCTATGGAGCCCGAAGACTTAGATCTTTCGTAGTTATTTTTCTTCTGTGTTGTGTCATAGGAACCACCGTACTGTTAAGTGGGGTCTAGGAGAACCAGTCAGAATTACTGAAGTGATGCCTAAATCAAAAACCCATGTCTTCGAACGAAGACAATGAGAGCGAATCTTGTCCAGAGCCGGACAAGTCAGCTTTGCTTGTAGCCCAAGCAAAGTTGCCATGAGAGTGAGAAATATGACCGTTGAGACACGTGTCAGTTCCTTAGTGACCCAGGGTCATTTCGGACAAATCAGGTCAGGTTGCCAAGTGGCTATAAATAGCCCACCCCCACAACCATAAATGGTTGGCGGCTCAGATTTCAGTGCACGGCTTTTGTCGTTTGAGAGCAACCCACCTCGAAGCCTTTGAGAGAAAATTCCTAGTGAGGAGAAAACCCCTAACCACCTAGAGCCAGAGCAAATTGGGCATCACTTAAGTCTTCTTGTCTGTGTGATCTGAAGACTTATTACTCTTGAGGACTGTGAATCCTCCAGATGGTTAGGCGTCGCGTTCAGAGCATCCAAGAGACATTATGCATTGCCAGTGAATGAAGTTGGTGAAGGTTTGGGAGTCTACCTTGAAGACTTACCAGAGTGATTGGGCGAGGACTAAGTGACCTTAGCTCAAGGAGAATACGGTGAGGACTTGGTGTCCTGTACTGTGTGTTCAGGACTGGGTGTCCGGGACTGTGTGTCCTAAGGTTTAAATACCTAGCCGCTCCAACCAGACGTACAGTTGTCACAGCAACTGGAACTGTTCCAACATATCATTGTCTTCAACGAGTCACTGGTTTCATCTTCACTTCCTTTTCTTACTGTTACACATTGTGAAGCCATTGCTTGCTTGCTTTATCTCTTGTCTTCACAACATGTATGTTTGAACTGTTTGGCTTCATAACTTCTTCCTACCTGATCCTTATTACACTGCAGTTGTTTGTCATTGTACTTGCACTCTATTGAATACATGACCATGGCTGGCCTAGTGTAATCTAACTTCTGCTGCATAGTAAAAGGCATAAACTTTGCTGTTTGTCTTCATAACTCTCACGTTTTGAAGACTTTCATAAAAATCACCTATTCAACCCCCCTCTAGTCGATATAACGCACTTTCACCTTGGGTTTCGCGGACTCAAGGATCATCTTTATTTTAACCCCCCCGGGCCAGTGCTTCTCTAAGTGTTGGTCCAACTGAGCGATGTCCGGGGCTACCAGGGGCAACTCTGGGCTGGCCTACCCGATGTCTAGCTCATCCGGTGTGCCCTGAGAACGAGATATGTGCAACTCCTATCGGGATTTGTCGGCACATCTGGGTGGTGTTGCTAGTTTAGTTCTACCATTGTCGAGGATGTCTTGTAAAACCGGGATGCCGAGCCTGATCGGAATGTCTCGGGAGAAGGAATATCCTTCGTTGACCGTGAGAGCTTGTGATGGGCTAAGTTGGGACTCCCCTGCAGGGATTTGAACTTTTGAAAGCCATGCCCGTGGTTATGGGAAGATGGGAATTTGTTAATATCCGATTGTAGATAACATGAAACTTAACTTAATTAAAATGAATCAACTGCGTGTGTAACCGTGATGGTCTCTTCTCGGCGGAGTCCGGGAAGTGAACATGGTGTTGGAGTAATGCTTGGCGTAGGTTGTTCTAGGATCACTTCTTGATCATAGTTCTTCGTTCGTGCTTTGCCTTCTCTTCTCCCTCTCTTTTGCGAACAGGTTAGCCACCATATATGCTAGTCGCTTGCTGCAGCTCCACATATTACCTTGCCTTACCTATAAGCTTAAATAGTCTTGATCGCGAGGGTGTGAGATTGCTGAGTCCCCGTGACTCACAGATTACTTCCAAACCAGATGCAGGGACTGATGATACCATTCCAGATGATGCGCTTGAGCTCAAGTGGGAGTTCAATGAAGACTCTCATCGTTACTATGTGTCTTTCCCAAATGATCAGTAGTGGTGCCCAGTTGGGGCGATCGGGGACTTTGTCGCATGTGGGGGTTGATCTTTATTTTGGTACCGTAGTCAGACCTGTATTGGATGATTGTAATATTATTCATGTATTTGTGTGACGTGGCGAGTGTAAGCCAACTATGTATCCTTTCCCCTTTTATATATTACATGAGTTGTTGTGAAGATTACCTTACTTGCGACATTGCTTTCAATGCGGTTATGCCTCTAAGTTGTGCTTCGACACGTAGGAGATATAGCCGCATCGAGGGTGTTACATGGGACTATCCCGCCAATGTGGACTTGGAAAACCCGTGGCATCCTTTACCCGCTGACACGGTGCACGGGGACTCCAAGGAGGTTCACCTGGACATACGCATTATCAAGTTAAATGTTGATCATTAGTCTTCGCTCAATGTAATCCGCTGTCTAAGCATGTGGAGACTTCCATGCAGGATCTTGCTCTATTGGAGTATCGCGCATGAATAAAAGTGTATCCATTTATGGTTTAGTCTAGAATCTTCCATGTATGAATTTTTACTAGAGTACTGGTGAAAGACTTACGATGAACCATTTCTTACATCTCCTCTGCCCGCTTGCAAGTCATCCTGATTTAATCCCTCCATTTAGGTGTATAAGGGCATGGTTAATATTACTTAATAGTATAGACAACTGTTGACTATAAGAAAGTTCCATGTCATCTGTAGCCAACATGTATAACAATCGATACTCAAAAGCTAATTCTTAAAGATCATTTCTTGCAAAGCATAATAAATGTTATTTCTTCCCAAGTTTTGGATGCAAGTTTTGGGCACCTTACTACTATAGATTAGTACGACCAAAAATTGAACTAACATTATATATAGTACGATAAATGCTGATGCATGTCACCTAAAATTATATCATTCAAAACTATGTTCAAATACGAATCCAACGATATAGTTTTTGTTGACATGCACTAACATTTTGTCAGTTAAATCTTCAGTAAAATTCAATGGGGGACTAATAAACCACGGCCGATGTAGTACAAGTGTAGAGGGCGGCGCTGCACGGGAGTCTCACCTCTCACCCCGCTTGTGGCGCGGCTGTAAAGCCGTCATATCGCAAAACCCAACCACTCCCAGTAATAAGTGGCCTGGTAAAATAAACGGACAAGCAACCATCACATCCCTCCGTCTTTTTTGCATTTCATCTCTCTGCATTTACTTTCTACGGTTCATCTCGCACACTCGATTCCTAGATACTACTCCTAGGGCCAGTTCTTTTGGCGGCTTCCCCAGCTTTTCCCACAAGACTAGTCACAGTGGAGAGTACTACTCATTTATTTGGGCTTCTAAACTACTACTCCGTCTTGGTTTATTCCTCACCATTGTAATTTGTGCTAAATTTTGACCAAAGATTTAACTGGTTTATTCCTCACCATTGTAATCCCTCCGTCTAGGTGTGTAAGTCATCTTACGAAAACCAAATAATCCCAAAACACTTAGGCGCGGTGCATTAACTTCTACCTCGTTTCTTGTCTTGACATATCATCCAATAAGAGATAAAGAGTGCGCATGCTTTTAATGACTTGAGATATCAAACACGACATAAAGTGGTTAGTTCATTGCATGCAATACTATTAATTAGCAAATAAACATTAACATTTCTCGTTTTCTCCTCCTCCTTGGTCACGGTGCACAGCCTAAAATGCCTTACTCACCTAGACGGATGGAGTAGTGCATGTGACATGCACTAAAATTTCATTAGTTAAATTTATGATCAAAATTTGACACAGATTACAATGGGGACCAATAAACCAGGACGGAGGTAGTAGTTATGGGATTACTAATCTAGAAGCCTAAAAGAACTGGCCCTGATACTCCTATGTGACGTAATTTCACCCAAACGTGACGTAACCGCCTCTCACCCGGATTCATACACGGTGGGCGCCAAAACACAGTATGTCCTCGGCCGAAATTGACTCCCTCCCCGATTCATATTCATACACGGTGGGCGCCAAAAACAAACTCTCATCGGCATATATTTGGTGTATGCGAGATTACCGTCCTATCCCCAACCGAATAATGTTGCTGTGATGTAGTAGAAATTTGAAACGGGGGCTAAGTTTGTAAATTTCCTCGCATTTGAGACAAGCGCGCCCTGAATACATGGTTCCCCCCTTCCTCTCTACCTCCCTTTTCCCCATTCGTACTCCGTGGGCGCCAAAACACCCTCCCCACCCCGCCCTCCTCCGTCCGCCGCCGTCCGCCACCCCATCCACCACCGTCCTCCTCCACCATTCCGAAGCTGATACCCCGACGCCGCCGTCCATTACAAGAGATCGACCTCTCTCATCCACGTCTTCGGACCGAGATCCTTGCATTCCGTCCTCTCGCTTCATCCCCGCTGTCGTCCACCTTGCCGGTGCCGCTCCTACGACCGTCTCGTCCACCGCCCCCGCCGCCACCGTCTACCCTCGTAGATCTGCTTCCACGCCGCCGACAGCCATCGCTACTATAGCACCGTCAAATTCTCAGCAGATGCGTACACGGTGCCGCACCAGAGGCGGTACTCTTTCGTATCTGCTCAACTTATTTATCGCAGGAAGAAAATAGATGGCCACTACTTTACTCTGATTTCTTGTCTTGGTTGCGAAGTTTCCTTTGTCTGGCTTGCACCTTTAGATCCGCCATGGCACGCTCAATACTATACTCCCAATGCTTATGGTTTTCCACTTTTATATTCCTCACTAGTTAAATCACAGTAGACTAAATTTCAAAATTGGGTCAGTCAATTTTTCAGAGCTTGCCGGAGTTCGCTGGTGCGATTGAAGGGGCTCGGGTGGTTATGGGGCCTCGCCGAACGAAGAAAACTCGACGTGGGTGGGGGTTGGGGCGGGGGTGGGGGTGGCGGAGGAACACATGCGGTGGGGGCCGGTTGTCCGGCCGGTGGCCCGTGCGGTGTTCTGTATGGGAAGAATTAGAGACGAGGAAGAAGAAGGGTTAGGAGATGTAGGATCTTCATCCAACCGCCTGAAATGGTCGAGAGACAGCTGGGAATTGCATTCTTAATGCGCTCTGGTTCATCATGTGTGGGCACTATGCAACCAACATTTTATTATCGAAAATCTGCTTGCTCTTCTTTACGATGTTCCTCTTCCATTCTTCTTTAATATGTACTCTCTCCGTTCCTAAATACATGTCTTTGTATAGATTCCACCCTGGACTACATATGGAGAAAAATGAGTGAATCTACACTCTAAAATGTATTTGGATACATCTGTATGTGATCCATAGTGGAAATCTCTACCGAGACTTATATTTTGGAATGGAGGGAGTATGATAGTAGTACATTATGTTCCTTGTACTAAAGATGATCAGGGACATTAGCAGCGTAGAGGTCTATACGGTCGGTTGTGCTGGACACTTTGAGTCTCTTTGATTCGTAGGATCTTGTAAACATAGGAATAGGATATGTAGTGGCCTGCCCACTTGAATCCTATAAGAATAGCAAGGAAATGCGGGGAGTTGTGTCGCCTTTGAGAGTTACACTGATATTAACAGTACCGCACCTTCACTTGAAGAGAGCTGGTATTCGAAGCCTTTCTAGCCGTACCGGCAATACTAGCACATATATTCCAGCAAGTTCCACTTTGCTGATTTTACTCTAATGCTTAAGGTTTTCCCGTTATATCTACACTATGATCTATGTAGCTGCTTTGTGTCGCACTAGCAGCAGTCCACTCTTGAAGCTAAACACTGCAATGATTTACAAAATTGGCACCAAGGCATTGAGTGCCATTCTGGATGCAATGTAACTCATACGCTCCCCACCTGTTGATTCTTGTTCAGAATACGATCCTAATGACTATTCTAACCTCGAGGAGTCAAAGGCAGATGGCCTGTCCTGTTCACCCATCAAGGTGCCTGTTCTAATTTGGCAATGTTTTATTGATTGTGGGTATCTTGCATATGTTGTCTTGCATTTCTTCTACTTTGTTGCACCGCCATCTACTTAGTTTACTCATCATATATGTCGAGATTCCATGCCCATCCATTATCAATACATATTCCATCTGTCATCATACCATATTTTTCCACTCAAATGCTGTTCTTGTGCATCAGACATCAAAAAGGAAGAGGGTGATTGCTAAACCTGAAGGAGCACCAGCAAAGTCCTTGAAAAACGTGGTGGTGCCGGAGAAATCAGACAGCACCCCACTTATATTGGTTGTACAACCAGTGACACAAAACGTAGGACCGACTCCAGTAGACTTTACCCATACTTCACTGGCCACAGCACTAGCCCCACCACACAGGACCTGCACTCCAGCAAAAGGTATACCGATTTCATTTGGCATAGCACCGGCTATACCACAGAAAAATCCCACTCCAGCAAAAAGTACGACAAGTCCACCGGCCAAAGACCTATCCCAACTACAGAGACGACCAATTCCTACAGATTGGAACCCCATTCCATTTATTCCTAGTTTAAAAGACAATGCTTTCAATGTTGTTAGGGACCACGTGCATATATTCCCATCATGGGAAGATTATTGTGAAGACAAACACCATTTTCACATCTTCCTGTCCAACTTACGTGTAAGTGCTATTATTCATGGTTATTATTTTCCTATTTTCTGCTGATTGAACACATTAATGATTTACATTACATTGTTCTAACTAGGCGAGGGCCAATCTGGATAGTCATGACGAGCAAAGCTTGCTTGTGCTTTTCAAGGAAGCATTGCAGCAGTATCGGTGTTACCTGAGGAAATCACACTTTGATGGCAAGTCTATAAAACGAATTTCGGTGAAGTCTCCTATGCTAAATTTAGAAGACATTGAATGGAAAAACCTTGTTATGCACTGGTCTCGTTCCCAGGATGAGGTACTGTCTATGAAATCACATGACAATTTGAACTTCTACTTTTCTGCATGTGCCTTACGGATCTTTTTTGCAGGAAATCTGCTCTAAGAAGAATTCCAGTTTGATAAGAAAGACAGGATATCGCAAATATGTTGCCCGCTGCTTTGCTCTTGTTAGTACCTGTTGTCCCGTATCACTATACTTGCATACATACCTGGTTCATTATGTGACACACTACAGGAAACAGGTAATTTGCCGTCTGTGAATTCCAGACGGCAAAGACCTAAATCTAGACGACATAGATTTGCCGTCAGGAAGCAGACGACAAACTCAGACGGCAAAGATAAGTCGGCAAAGATAAGTCAGCAAAGGATACTTTGCCGTCGGCTTTTCATAGGGAAGACGACAAAGACTTTGCCGTCAGCGAACTCACTCTTTGCCATCAAGCGTGGTAGTAGCAGACAACAAAGAAAATCATCTTTGCCGTCAGCTGGTCTATGCCTTTGCCATCAGCCTCATACATCCCAGATGGCAAAGAATTTTTTATTATTTAAAAGAAATAGGTAACAATAGACCAGGTACAGAGGCCTAGATGGTCGAAAGCGTAGGATTTTTTTGCTCATAATAAAAATAGCTAATAACAAGGCGTAGGCAAAATCTTCACTTGTGTTTTTGCGTTTTAGTAGTTTGACAATCAATCATTCACTAGTCTAACAATCATCTATGAAGACAAACAATATCATATTACACAGGGCTGCCAAGTTCACCCCAAAGCTTGCACGGCCACCTTCCGAGCACGACGCGCAGATGCTGATGCGGCCAGCGGTGGCCGGTAGAGCGAGGCGTTGATGGGGAGGAGGCCACTCCAGTGTGCGGCTTCTTGTGGTGTCACGACCCATTGATTGGGAGGAGACCTTCCGAGCGCGACAGGGGACAAGAAGACCGCACCGGGGGTGACGGAGGATGGGGCCGGCCATGCCGGTATCTCGAGGCACCGACGCGGTTTCCTTCCGAAGAGCAGAGGCCGACGAGGGACCGGGCCAGGGCGGCTGGTGACGAGGCCCCGCCGGACCAGCTGGTGACGGGGCCGGCCACGACGAGAGGACGAGGGAAGGGTCCGGCCACGCCGGTGGTGAGTAGGATGGGGAATAGGGCGGCCACGCCGGGGCGATGGGGGCCGGGGATGGTGGCGCTCGCCGGCGAGCAGGGACGGGGGACGGGGGACGGAGCTTGTGGCGACTAGGATGGGGAACGGGGCGGCCACGCCGGTGGCGACCGGGACAGGCTGGTGGCGCTCGCCGGCAACCAGGGACGGGGTACGGGGGACGGAGTTGGTGGCAGAATCGGGAGGCGAGCAAGGTCATGGGGTGGGCTGCGTGCGGGGATAAGGGAGAGAGAGAACGTGCGAAGGGATAAGGTAGAGACAGAGAACATGGTGGGGTCGAGGTGGGTGATAGATCAGGGAGGAGAGGAGAATGGTGGGGCTGCCTGCGATGGTGCCACCTCATCGATCCGTGGGATCGATCCACGAGATGTGTTTTCTCTTTGTCGTATGTATTTGTTTTACAGACAGCAAAGAGGTTATTTGCCGTGTGTTAAAAATACGCAGACGGCAAAGTCTTTGCCGTCTGCATTTTTTTAACAGATGGCAAAGTAACCTCTTTGTTGTCTGTAAATAAAAATGCAGATGGCAAAGTCTTTTTGCCATCTGTGTTTTTTCTTGCAGATGACAAAGTATGTTTTTGCCGTCAGTTATTCTTTGCCGTCAGCAGTTGTCGGCAAATTTAATCTTTGTCGTCTATCCCGATGAAATGCTGACAGCAAAGAACAGTATAGACGGCAAATCTCCTGTTTCCCGTAGTGACAACAGTATGCATGATAGCTTGCTTATCAATTGTTCGCTCCAAATTATCTGATATGTATGAATGGTTACATTAGTGTAGAATGTATCCAATGCCAATGTTTTTGTAGCTCTGTGTTGTTCTTATAAGTACATGCTGTCCTTTATCAGTGTACATATAATGACAGGTAGTTGTTCATGTACCATCACTCTGCAGCTTATTTTCCTTTGCCCTCATTTTCTACACATCAGATCTATATTTACTCTTATCATAAGGTTGGTACTGAAGAAGTTTAGCTGTGAATTGCTCTTGGCTATACCTTTTGCCTGTATCGCTGCACTTACATTTATAGCTACTTGGTTATGTAGCAT